>NC_079134.1:39193719-39494628 GCF_945859705.1 Episyrphus balteatus
TAAAACAAAAATTAGGATTAAATTTACATCGAGTAAGTTAGCCGACACCAATTATTAAATCTAAAAAATGCTGATGAATCAAGTTCTATCCATATCCATGGCATGCAGTGCTCTTCAAAGATATTTATTCAATCAAGTTATGATGACCCCAGGAAGTACTGTCACTGCTACACTGTTGCAAAAATAAAATCTGAAAAAAATAAATACCCACATAGAAATGGATAAAAGAAGTCATCTTTTCATCTAATAAATGGGGAAGACGTCAACATTGAAACTGGATCAATCCGATTTGAACTGATGCTTTCCTAATATTTTTTTTTTTTGGAGATGGCAACTACTAAAGTCATGTCATGTGTCGCCAATTGCCTTGTAATAAAAAAGAATAACATACTACTAAAAGATTAATCTAAAGAGAATTTTAGTTTGATAAATTAAGGCCTCTAATTTTTTTCACTCACTTGTTAAAGTCCATTAATCCAAGTTTTTTTTTTAATTCGATTCGTTAAAAAAAAATAAGAAGTAGTAGCAACTATTGAACGTTGTTTCAAATTTTATTGATTTCTTTTATGAAATGAATGAATATCTTTGGTTTCGAACCCCATAGGTCAACGGATCGGGTCATTGCAATGCAGAATAATAGTCCTTAAAATATTATGAGTACAATATTATAATTGTTCCCAAATCCACTATTTGAAGAAGTTTCTGGAAAAATTCTAAGCGAACAGAAAATTCTGTGGGGGTTAATTGGACAGATAAATTTGTTTTCGAAACGCTTCAAGTTGCATGTTTGGACAGCAAGAATTATTTTTTCTGTTCGAAATCGAAAATTTCGGTGGCAGGGCCTTCAAGTGACTGTGGCACGCTCGACAAAAGACCTTACAAACCTTATGGTCATCTGTGGCACAAAAAGAACATTAGAACTGCTTTTAGACGGAAATAATGGACTCCATGCTATGCCAGTGGCACACAATGCAGACACGACGACTTTCATAATCCCAATTTTTAATTTTTTAATTTGTTAATTTGTAGTTTTCAGGCGTTCTCAATAAAAAGAAGAATAATTCAGGGTTAATCCAAAACTGTGTCACTTTATTGAACCTTTATACAACTCTGAATAAAAAAGAAAAAGTAAAAGAAAAAGGTTAATGTTTCAATTATTTATCAACATGTCCAGGGTGAAGAAGTTTCTTAGAAAAAAGTAGTTTCGTTTTTTTTTTTTATTTTCTCGAAATCGTTAAAAAATGTTTGCATCCAGTTTTCTTTTTTTTATTTAAAAATAAAAAGGAGCATTGAATTTTAAAAACTACATTCGTACTTAATGGTGAAATATGTAGAATTCAGTTGAACATTTAATTGAGTTTTAAATTTTGTTATTGGTAATGCCTATTAACTTAAGGTGAAATTTTTTAAAGCGGATTTAGCTCACCTATCAGGAAAAATCAAAAAAGAAGTTTTCACAACTACAAAATGCAATCTGTCGATGAATTTATTCATTCAATCAATTAGTACTTCATAATTTCTTCAAGTAATATGCAGAACGATACACTAATTTTGAACCTTGAAAACAGTTCATTGATAAAGTCCATCTTAATGTACTACCAGTGTTAAATTTCTTCATTTTTATGTCAAACCTTAAAAAGCAAACAACAGGCGAATGTAACATGACTTCTGAAGCCGTGATTGACACTCCAAAAGTGCATGATATAAAACCTTTGTCCAGACAAAGGTTCATCTTTAATTACGTTTCATGTTTTTTCGTATACTATTCAAAATTCATTTGTAGACAAATAAATGTGTGACGATGGTCCGCAAGTTTAAGTCAGCAAATTGGTATTCGATGAGGAAAAAAAACCTACTCTTGTTTATACAAATAAAATGTGAGTGCACTTTTTGAAAATGATATCATTGCTACTGTGTAACTGCAATGTAGCAAAAAAAAAAAATTAAACACTAAAAATATCATCGGTAAATAAATAAAGTGCAATAATTTTGCTGCATAGCTTTAGCCTGATGAAGCTAACAAAAAATTTGTACCTACTTTATCTAAATACTATTCAAAATTAAACATATGTAGTATTAAAAATTTGGTATGAAGAGTTTTTAGGAGGTTTTAAAGAGGGAAATTATTTGTTTGTCCGAAAATAACAGCATTTGCCATAAATCTATTTTGAAACAGTTTTATTTTTTAAACGGCTTGACGATTTTGATAAAATATTTAATGTGCTCTTGTTTTTTGGCCAGTTCTATTTCTTGACTTAAAATAACGGCTATCGTTATACATAATTATTGGAAATGTTGAATTTTCTCGAAAACGACTCTTACGATTTTGATTAAAATTGTGAGTCTAAATTTTTAGATAAGGTAAAAAAAAAATTAACAAAATCAAAAGTCGTTATTGATGTTTTTTTTTTTTTTTCTGACTCGACTGTCTCCCACATTACTACTACAATTTTAAAGACTTTCTTATGCAAAAGCTTTTATACAGTTTTAATATAAATCAACGTAAAACTTAAACAATAATGAAAACTCAATTTTCCGAAAACCGGATATTATTATTTTTTAAAAATTTGTTTAAGTTTTTATTCAGAATTTTAAAGTTATTTAAAAAAAAAACAGCTCTAACGATTTTTAAGTTGTTTTTCCACACATAGGAGCAAAAAAAGGAATCAAATAAATTAGTAAATAAAAAAACACAATATTTGCAATGGAATGAAACAGATACTCTCTGTTTCAATTTCAGTCTTTTTTTCCTTATATACATTCATTTATGTTGATTGGATCTTTATAAAGTGAACGGATTTTTAAGTTTTTAGAATTGGCTTAAAGCTTTTGTTTCAAGTTTTTCAATGGTACCATTAACATTTATGTATTACAGAACGCAGTTTGATTTCATTTTTGACGTGATAACGTCTTATTAATCGATGAACCATGGCAGCCACCACAAAAAAGTGACGCCATTTTCTCCCGTTCCACTCTCGCGGCAAAAATTTCAATTAAAAATAAACTATAAGAGATACAAAAATCTTCTATAGCTTATTTGAACGATATAATAACCTAAAGCTTAATCCAAATGAAGGATTTTTAAAAATTCCGTCATTTAATAGGGTAAAACGGAAAGATGAAATTTGAGCTAAAATCTAAACGCGAAGTTGTAGAGAGTTGATTTTTTGCTATAGATAGATGAGACTAATTTAAAAATAACTGCGCTTAAGAAAAAATTTTGAAACTAAACTATAACGTTTTATTTGAACGTTGTACACGTGTTGGGGCTATGATAAAATGATGATTTTGGGTAGGGAAAATTGTTTTTGACAATTCTAAAGGTGCCAGGTGAAGGATGTGGAAAACAAAATTAGGCGTCAACACTGTTATCAAACTTATAGAACATGTAGGTTTTGGCCTTATGCATACATGTGCAAAAAATTGGAATCATTAAGTGAGTTTTGACTGAATAACGGAAGAAACAAGTTTTTAAAAAACACGTTTTTTGACCGTTTTTAACCGATTTTCATCGTTTTTTATTTTTATCTTTTTTTCTTTGATAGATACAGGAATAAAGTATATGGAGTAATGATAGACCATGACCACGACTTAATGTGTGCGATGTTTCAATCATTTTCGTAAACACAATTTTTAGATAACGGTAAAATAACAACAGGTTATAACTTTTGACCATGAGCAGATAGAAATTATTAAACTTTTATGAGCATCCTGATACAATTACCTTTCAATTTGGTATATTACACATAACGGTAGACTAACTACAAGCTACACAATGTTAAATCAAGAAACTTTCGAAAAACCTCAAAACACCAGTGGAGATCTGTTGCCCCCCGAACAGCCACCAGTGTTGGAAGTACCGTAATCTCAGTCTGGAAATTCGACATGGTTTACTTTAAAAAAAATTCTAACTTCTCTTGTAGGCATCTTTGAAATGAGATTGATACGTCATATGAAAGGTGAAATAATAGGTAAGCTTTCACATGGTATTTATAGGTTGTCAAACAAAAAAATTGATTCCATAGCGTGAGAACATAAAAATAAATGTTTTTTTTTGCTTTTTTTAATGAAATTTGATCGAGTTCAAAAAATTCCAGCTCTTTTTGTAGATGTCTCATAGACCTGATCGATATATATGTTTTGAGCTAAGACAATAAGCTTTCAGATGGTATGAAATTTTTTATAGGTTGTTAGGGAAAAAATGGAATTAATGATGTGAGAAGATAAAAATTCATGTTTTTTTATGAAAATGATTGTTTTCAATAAATTATTTTAATACATTTTGCGCATTGTAAAAATTTAAAAATGGTTTATTCTTTATAAGAAATACTTGCCTTTTAAATGGCATAATTTTTTTTGTAAGCTTTTAAAATAAAAAAATTAATATAAGGAGAAAATAAAAAAGTTAATTTTTGTAGCTTTTTCTTGTAAATTATGATTGTTTGAAATAAATAAACGCTTCAATTGACTCATTTTAAACAAAAGCACACAACCTGTTTTCTAACGACGTTATCAAGTAAAATCATCGTCCGTAGATCGACTTTACAGACAACCTCTTTTTTTTTTGCTCCTAAGGGCCAGTTGAACAAACGTGGTTCAGCCTCGGATCAGGAATTTAACCCACCGATTTCGGCGGATTAGCTGCGGGTCAACTTCGGTTCAAGCATGGATGTGGCTAATTTTGCATATGTGGACCTTGCACGGGTGCTAAACCGGAACCTTACCATTGATTTTAGAAGACAAAAGTTGCTGATCCGCGGATCAAATATTCATCTTGTTGAAAGAAATCAAGTTGCGTTCTTTTTTTTAGAGTTCTAAAGTGATTGTTGAACTTTTGTTTAATGTTTTTGAAACTGTTTTTCCTATTAAATAAAATAAACTCAAACTGATTCCTGAACAAAAAGTACGTGCGGATCACTCCAACAATTTAAAATCAAATAATTTTGTTAAACATTATTTTCAGAAATTACGTGTTTATACATTAAGAAATTGTTTTGAATAAAGGTTAATTTATTTTCTATTATTTATTTATTTTTTTGAGATAAGACATTATTTGACATAACACACAAAGGCATACTGTTAGTGGCCCCACTTTATATTCAATTATTATTATCTGCACGTTATCAATGCTTGTTTTGTTATTTAAAGTTATTTTTAAAGAGTTTACTTAAGACAACACTTATACATTTATTAATAAATATACAAGAAATTGTCTTGCAAATAATTAAATATTTCAAATGCACTGATTGTTGAAGTGTATACCGGCGCCTATTTTGATGGCCATTATTATTGTTGTTAATTATTCCTTTTAGCACAACTTTATCTATTATTTGATTTTGTTTTGAAAATAAATTGCTTCAATATGTACTTTTTCAAATGGTTATTCTTATTTGAAATAAGACATACATTTGAATTGTCATTTTATTATTTTTTATTTTATCAGTCAAGGGTATACAAAACCAATGGAAATTTACTCTAACTACAAAAGATATGAATTGCTTATCAGTTAATACTGTGCTATAAATGGACTTTTAAAAGCCGGAAAATGATTTCATAAGCTGAAGGTTGAAAAACACACCCCTATTACACGCCCCCATAAATATTATAGTATTAGATGAATGTTTTTTTTTGTCTCTCAAGTATTTGCTTTATTATATTTTTATCACATTTTCGAAACAATTGTACTATGGTTGACAAGTATGTAATTTGCAAGGAAAAAAGGTAAGAGATGTGTGGCACGTGTTTAATGTATAAATTGTTATTCGTATATACTTCTAGTTTTATTTTTTTTTAAGAAAGGTTATCGAGTGTTTCAACTTATTCTAGCAAATTTAATTTTTATAACTGAAAATTAGGAGTATTTTAAGATCAAAAGGTGCAACTTTTTCATGTTCACACACAGAGAAAAATAGACCATATAAAATAGAACAAAAACAATAAGATTTCTCTATGGTTTTCATCCAAGAAGGAAACCTTATTAAAACAATCGGGTTTTCCTTATTGTTTTAAAATCTGCAAAAAAATAAAAAAAAAGGTGACCAGGCTGGGAATCGAACTGGAGACTTCAAATCATTAGTCGCCCACCTTACCACCTGAACCAACCTGCCGTGAAAATATTGATCGCGATTTTTGTTCTAGTGCTAAGTTGCAAAAAAAAATCAACTTTTCAGTCATATTTTAATAAGATTTTCTCTATAAAAATAATAAGAAATCTCCTTAAAAAAACCTTATTAATCGTTGGTTTTAATAAGATTTTATTATGAAATGTATGGACGGTAAAACAATATGGCAATCTGTTAGTTTTTAGCGGGTCATATTTTTCTCTGTGCAGCTGCAAAAAAGATAATAAGGTTCAATTCACCTTTTTTCGTTTATCTAACCGTTTAATAGATATTTGAGGTCCAAAAATCGAGAAAATCTTTAAAAATTCGTTTTTTGTTCTTAATTTTGTAACAAATTGAAAAATTATAATAATCAAACGAGCATGACATATTTTGATTGATTGCTTTGACCGTTTAGAAGATATTCGTATCCAAACTAATGCCCACTGATTTCAATAGTTTTCTTATGACCCGTATGCATTGCGATTTGGATACGAATATCTTCTAAACGGTTAAAGCAATCAATTTGATGACAAGGAATTTTTTGTAGAACGTTTAAGCCCCTACAAGAATACATCTTGTTAATTTGAAAATAATGAAGTTTCAGTGAATTGGAAAATTTTTAAAAATAATTTTTTTTTATAATTTTTTTTAACTTTGACCTCGAATATCTTTAGAATGGTTAGATTAATGAAAAAAATTAATAAGACATTTTTTGTGGAGCAATCTGTTTTCTGCAAGAATATGTCATGCGTTCAATTTCCTACAAGAATATGTAAAGAAATTTGCTAAAAAGTCAATTAATAAAAAAGTGATTTTTTTTTAGTAGAAGCTTGATGTAAAAATTAATATTAAGAGCTCATATTTGGTGTATATATTCTAGAGGTGTATATTTTCGGAGTACAAAATCGAAAAAACGAATTTCGATTTTTTTTGACCCACCCTAATGAACACCCTTGGTCGGGGCATGAACAATCTCTGGTATTTTGTATTTCCTTGAGAACAGAACCAGCTATAGTATATTTTAATGGTTAACACCAAAATCGCAGCAGTCTGCCCATTTAGTGAGCTTAAATTTAATATTTTATTAAATTAATTTAATCTAATAATCGTGTCACCAAGACAACCGTGTATTTGGGACATAATAATGTAAGTTTTCACCAAATTTCGTAGAAAAAAATTGTACAACTTTTTTCCATAGGACTTGTTTTTTGTATGACCGCAGCTACAATTTTGTGAAACATTATTTTTGTCTAAATCCTAGCGTTTTTAAAATAAAAAATGTTTGTGACCTTTGACCCCTTATAATGGGACTAGCGGACAGAGGAATTTTCAGGACTTTTCACAGATTGTAAACCACCCTAACATCAAGCTTTGTACCAAAAATCAGCCTGTTACAAATGTTTTAATTTCTTTGACAATTTTCCATTTTTACTTGCGATATAGGTACTATAGGGCAAGTTTAGGATTCGTAAAAAAAATCGAACTCGAGATAACAATTTTACATGACATTACGATGATGGAGAATGCCAAAAAAGTGGGTCTGGCAATTCTGTCTGTCTGTCTGTCTGTCTGTCTCTATCTGGAGCTGCAGCCTAAACGAGTGAAGTGATTTTCTTCAAACTTGGTAGTTAGCAGTTTTTGGTGATTCCCTAGAGGGGAAATTGAAATTTTTTTTTTATGACCAAAACTAACGGTACCTGTCATATAACGGAAATAGAAAAGTTAATTTTTTTCAAAAACGGCTCTAACGATTTTGATTAAAATTTTTGTGTGTAGTACAACACATAAGAGCCAACTTTTAAAATAAAAAAAATATTTTTTGTACCGTTATTAACGGTACCTGTCATAGAACGGTTTTTTTCGTTTCTGAATATCTCGTACAAAATTACCCCAATTTAAATGAAAATTTTTATACAAAAGTGTGTAAGTAAAGATAATAATAAAATTTTAGAAAATTTTCAAAAAACGCATTTTTGGTTTTTTTTTAAATATTTCAAAATTTTTTTTTGAAAAATCAATTTTTTGAAAACGGATCAATGAAAAATTTTTAAATTTAGTTTTTATGTGTAAATTAATTATTTCTTCAAAATCGCATACCAACTTTTTTTTTTTTAAATGTTAAAAAATTTTTATATATAAAAAATTATTTTTTTAAAAAACGGCTCCTACAATTTTCGAAATTTTTTTTCTAAAAATACCTTTTTATACAAGAAATAAAATGGCATATTTTTTTTTTTTTTAAGATAATTTAAAACGGAGTTTAATTAATTATAAAAACAGATTTAATTTTTTTATACTACTTATGAAATTTTAAATTTCTTGAATAAAAAGCTTTAACATTATTGTTACTTTAAGCATAAGAGCAAGTACGTGCGACCCCAGTCGTGCAATTTATTTCTTACTGGATTATTAGAAGACTACCAATCTATAAAGATGTCGGGTGTCTTTTCCAAACTCCAGATAAATAAAACACCGGCTACCCTGTTTCAATCTTAAACATTAAAAAAGCATTCATTTTCCAAACAAAATGTATCATTATATTATAGAGGTAAGGGTTGCCGAGTATTTGCTTGTATTTAAGATAATGGTACTCGGCTCCTATTTGTATGTATTAGGATGAACTATAAAACACACATAGTTTTTGAAAAAAAAATAAACTTTTCTGAAATTAAGAAAATGCAGTCATGTATATGATGTGTACTTTAGGCTACTAAAAGCCACCCTGATTGTTTATGTAATACATAAACAATCATGATTACGCGATTTCAATTAACTGTTGAAACTACAATAAATCAATTAAAAGCCACACCCGCCATTTGAAGTAGCGCTTTATAATTTCAAAAGAATTGATAATATTTATTATAAGTATAAAGTTTGAGGGTTTATTTTGTTAACAAATAATAAAATAAAAAACCCCCAGAAAAATCGTATACGCTCAAGTACCAAGTAACCATAATGTTTAATTTTTTGTAATTGAGTCTTTATTTAAAAAATTAACATCATTTCTTTTAATAGCTTATACATTTTTACAAATCCACAAGCCCATTTTTTTGTATAGAAATGTTGATAAAGTTATAATTTTGAAAACCTTATTCCAATTTAACTTCTTAGGCATGAATAAATCAATTTTCATGCAATTTATGCAAACTTTAACATTATAATAATAAAAAAAAATCCTAAGAAATTGTTTAGATGTGGAATTTTATTTATGTTTGAATCTTGACTATAAAAATCCAAGGTAATTTCATTTAATTGAAATACACAGGTGAAAGCAGAACTCCACATTTTAGTTATTAGTAAACTTTAGAAATGCAACATTAATAGGAAATAGCATTTTGATAGCAATTAAAATCAAATATTTGAAGTTGAACAAGCGTTTAAAAATTAATAACAAATTCCAAGGAAATTCCCAGATTGCCTAGCGTGTGGCATAAGATTGAGATATCAGAATATCGTCAGATGGCATTAATTTTTTTCTGGTTTTAGTGCTATATGAATCATGGGTAAGATTTTTATTTATTTTTTTTTTTTTTCATTTAAAATCAAATGCTAGATTCTTGGTAAATATAATTATATTTATTTATTGATATTGCAATAAAAATTCTTGTGAAATCTACAAATTTCGATTTATTGTTTTCTTTTTAGGGGCAATTCAAATTTACATGTATTGTATTACAAACAAAAAATTACAATATTTTGGAATTTGGAGGAGCAAAAATTGAAAAAGTATAGCAACATTCAAATAAAAATATAATTGTTGAAAAGCCTGCTTTGCTGCGCATAGCTTTACTATGCGGCTAATTTTGGTTTCGTGAAAAAAGAAGAATATGTAATTGAATTTAGCTCATAAATTCAGAACACCGACTTCAAAGTTTTTCAATCAAACTGGTCTATTTCGTTTGTTCACGGTTTCGGAACAAAAAGGGTTGGGAAACACTGCCTTAGAAGTTCACTGGGGCGTATGTGTTATATTTTTGTATTGAACAATTTGTTGAATGCAGATTGGTTTTTTCTAGAATTATTAATCAGACGATCTTCGATTCCATTGATCTTAATTGTTCACCAGAAGTTTGGATGCATACATTTTTTTTAAAAGTAAATGCATGCCTATTGAAAAAAATGTCAGAAAACTAACAAATTACAAAGATATGAAAAATTTAGACATATTGTCGGCAGTCGGCGGCGTAAAGCAAAATTGTTCTGTCATAAAAGCAAATTTTACAGGGGAAGATTTTTAATTTTCAAATTGGTTTAAAGCTACATTTTTCTGCTCGTTCGCTATTCAAGTTATGTTTTTTATAAAGTTTGTTCTTTTCTCTTGAATAAACGATACAAGTTTACCTCATTAGTAGATGCATACTATTTTTAAATATTTTTTAAAACTAAAAACCCAAAATTGGACATAGAACAATTCCTATACAAGTACGCACTTTCCTTAAATGAAAAGTGGACTTAGAACAAAATATGATGGGACTTAGAACAATCAAGAATACTCGGGTCTCATTTTCAGAAGGCTTCTTATTTGTGTTTATTGTTCTGTCCCATTAAATTATATTATCTGCTGAAAAGAAATTTTTTAGACAAAACCCCTTTTCAAATTCGGAAAGAGCACCCTCAAATTACTAAAACTGCATCATTAACTCATTTTCGGTAAAAAGTGGATTTAGAACAATTTTGCTTTACGCCGACGATATGACAATTTTTCCTTTAAAAAATAAGTTGCTACGGAAAAGTCGCCATTTTTAAAATGGCAACCCTGTTTTTTCACTTTCAGTGTGAACTTAAATTTAATTTGACATTAATTTTAACCTCTTATGAGATAAATTAGCATATTCTTTCTATTTAATAGAAACATGGAGAAACGAATAAGACCGTTTGGTTAAAAAATATTGAGTTCACACTTCTGGATTTACGGAGATAAATTCTGTTCTTTTTTCACTGGTTCGAATGTTGAACGATAATTAGAAAAAATTAGTTGTAACTTTCTCTTTCAAAAAGATGTGGAAGAAAACGGATTTATGAGAGCGTATCTCTACTGTCCACCAAAGAATTTGGTGTTATTCAAAAGCATGAAAAACTAGATCGAACACTTTGATCAAATGAACAAAAAGAACACATCACCATATAAAAGGTAACAAATATGAAAAACCAAAACTATCCTTCTAATATTAGACAGAGCTGAATTAAAAGAAAAGGCTGGTGTGAATCGATCATCAATTATATGTCATATCCCAGACAGAGATCTTTCAAGAACCCAGAAACAATCTAATGGACTTCTATTTTTTTATTTTAAAAATAAATACAGAAATTTTCAAAATACAAATCTCTTTATTATTAAAATAATGTCAACTTAAAATAAATAATTAACAGCCAAAAACATTTCATGTGCGAATGAGTTAAACAAATCGGCATACGGTTCGTTGCTAACAGCCACTTAAGCCAATTTAAACATTTTAATAGTGTATAGCATCTGCATAACATTAATTATTGCAATATATAAATGAATAAAATTTTAAATTCTTATTTATAAAAAGAAAATTCCCTCTACTTATTCACATACCTATCTGAGTTTGTTCATCAATATTGACAGAATTGTTTTTAAGCTACTCAAACAAATAAAGCTATCATTTTAATAGATCTTTACAGATATCTACATATATGTATGTATTTGTATATTGTTTTACTTAACGTCATAGTCACTGTCATTCATTGACGTAAAATGACGAATGCGATAAAGCTTATTTTAAATAAAATAAAAACAAAAGAAAAAAAAAACTAACTTTAAATAGCAAAAATAAACAAGTGAATTTTTATTATTTGTTAGCGCATGTCGTTAAATAGCTTCGAACGCCCGCCGCCGCGCGCGTCGCATCGCCAGACGCTAAATTCTTACAAATCGATGCGTTTACTTGCGCATCATTTATATATTTTGTTGTTGTTGGTATTATTTAAATAAGCTTTCGTGTGAAATGCACTTTATGGGTAATTTTGTTGTGTCATTGTTTATAGTTGTTATAACCTGAACTCTAGTTCAGCTTTAACATCAAAACAAAGAAACAAAAAAATAACCAAACAGAACTTTGTGAGCGCAATGAAAAGGAGGGTGTGTGTAAAGTGGGTGTGTTTATTGAGGGAATATACAAAAAAAATTATTATTATAGACACGATGAATGTGTGTATGCTCTTGACTTTGTACATTTAAACAATTTATTTATTTATGTGTGATGGCATGTTTTCATACTATACGTTAGGTATGTTTGTATACAGGAACTATATGATGGCGACACTAATTATATCGATAACAAAATACAATTGGATTTTTTTGTTTCTGAGGCATCTCTATGAAATTTGTTAGTTGTTTAATAAAACTAGGTGTGTTTCTTTGATATTGATAAATTACGTGTCAGATTTTGACACTTACAAGATTTCACAGAATACATCAATCTACATTCTTTTTGAATCTCTGAACATTGAAATGGATAAACAAACAAAGTCAGTTTATGTATTTTACATTCGTGAAGTGTGGATCAAGAAAGAATCTCTATGATAAATACGGTTTGAAATAAGGGTCAGGGGTAAACTGATGTGATAAATATTAGAGATGTAAGGACTACGTTTAAATCATTCAAGCGAAAGTACGGGTAGCGCTGCCAGACGCCCCGTATTTGGCGGGACATTCCGTAATTTTGAAAACGATAATTGAATCGATGATCATCGTTTTACAGTTTGAGAATCTTTAAAGCTATTTTAAGTCAATTCTGATTCAATATTTCCTAAATAGTTTATATAAATAAAAGTTTTCGTATCCTTAGAAGTCGTGTTAGTCTGGGTGATTTAGTAGTAGTAGTTGCATCTTACTGGGGTGTCCGAGGTTCGATTCCAGAGATTGAATTTGTTTTTTGTTTTTTTTTATTTTCTCAATAATCGTCAATAAATAAACGATAGCTAAATAGCTAGGTCTCGTTTTTGGAGAATTTATTCGTTTTTGGATGCAATATTTGATTTTTTAAAAGTGTTTATTAATTTATTCCAATCACCGATTAATTTGCAAACTCCACTAACAAAAAAAAATATTAATTTCTATGCATTTTCCAAAATTATATTCAATGTATGTAAGTTTTGATTTTTGGGTCATTAAAAAATTCATATTGATCCAACTATAGCAAAAATTTTTGACGTTTAACGCATTATTTTTGGAAAATGAAAATTTTCAAAAATTATATTAATCCAGTCAAATAAGGGTTTCACCTCGAAATGAATGCTAATAGAAATTTTTTTTGCTCAATATCTTCGTTTTGGCATTCTATAACATACCTCAAAAGTCTAGAAAAATCTAATGTCCGCGAGTCGCGATTTTCAAGGTCAAAGCGCGAAAGGAGATTTTCAAAATTAGCAATAATAGACAGTGGTCTTATATACACGTATGATTCATGTCTTCCAGGTATTTTTTAATGCTGATGCCAAAAAATCTAAAATCAAGAAAATCTGACGTCTCTGAAAAAAGTTATACCAGTTTTTCATCAGTCAACCCATGCAAAATGCAATGAAATAAACATTCATATCTATGAAAAACTGGTATTTTTTGAAAAAAAGGGGAAATTTTGGGATATGCACTAAAAAACATCCTGGTACAATCTTGGAATTAGTGCTAATAGCCTAATTTTTTTGTTTCTATCTTTGTTTATGTCAAAAATCTAAAAAAATCTCATGTCCGCAAGTCCTAACTCTATAACTCTAACTCCTATAACCCTAAGTTATACTTCATTTTTCTTAATACTAATGCCTTTCGGCCTTATAACTAATTTAATTGAAATATTTATTTCATGGTTTTATTTTTCCAAGAAATAATTTATATAAAACTTGGATTCTGATCATTTTTTTTATTTTAAAACTTACAAACTAATTAAAACTACTTAAACTAGGTACTTAAACAACTTAAAACTACTTAAAACTAGAACAGCCACAGCAAGCAATTTTTTTTTTTTTTGTATATTTTTTTTATTTTTTTTGTATTTTTTTTTTTTTTTTTTTTGTAGAGGCAACTACTAAATCACCCAGACTAATACGACATCTAAGGATAAGAAAACTTCTATTTATATTAACTATTTAGAAAATATTGAATCAAAATTGACTTAAAATAGCTTTAAAGATTCTCAAACTGTAAAACGATTATCATCGATTCGATTATCGTTTTCAAAATTACGTAATGACCCCCCGATTTTTCAAAATGTACGGATTTTTTCCCGATATTTTTGTTTTTTAATATCTTTTAAAACTTTCGAAAATGATTTGCTATCTTTTGTGAACCAAAATGTCCCCTCAGCTGAAAAGAAGGCTCTAACCTCGTAAAACAATAGGATTTCCGGTTAAAATAAGTGGAATCAGCTTAAATTCTGTTAAATTTAAAGTAAATTTCATCTCATTTTAATAGGAATTTTCATCTTAAGAAAAACCGACTAAAAATGAAATATTTCCGTCCTAATTCTATGTGCATAAGTCTTAATATTAAAAGATTTTCTTAAAAAAAATTCAATTATTAATTTTACTAAAGCGGAAATATTTGGACATGTATGTATGTATGTGGACATTATTAAAACCTGATGGTAAAGCACTCGTCTAGTGATCCAAGAGTTGTAGGATCGTTCTCCAGTGGCTGCCAGTTTTTTTTGTTTATTAAAATGTCTCGACATAAAAATAGGAAAATTTTCATTCAAGGAATAAAAAAGATTTGTCCGTTTACCTAATTTAAGGCGGAAGTCATCTTGGCAAAAAACTATGCAGAAATCCGCTTAATTTAATACAGAATCCATCGAATGAAATCTTATTCGATGGATTTGGAGAAAATTTTTGAAAGTATAATTTTCGAAAATTAAAAAAAAAATAAAATTTCAATTTTTTTAACTGAGTGCCTTGGCCTGTTCACTGTAAACCAAAACTTGTTTCGAGACTTTGATCCAAAAATATCTGCTTCCGAATGAGAGAAGAGAAAAAAATTTTTCGATTGCAAAAAATAATTCGGTAACACGAACTCCTACAAACTTTTGGTTTTTAGTTATAAATAGAGCCTTTAAGAGACCTCTTTTGATCAATCGATAAAATCGATTTGGAAAAAATGTTCGAAAATTCCGTTTTTTTTTAGATAAGGGGGTACCCCTTGGATAGTTTTCGAAAATCTTGAAAAATAAATTTGTAATTTTTTTAGCTAAATGTAATGTAACTTATTTCGGGACTTTGATCCGAAGGTAACTGTTTCCGAACGAAGGAGCAAAAAAAAATATTTCGATTGCAAATAATTCAGCAACCTGAAATCCTAGAAACCTTTGGTTCTCAGTTATGAATAAAGCCTAAAGAGGCCTTTCTATTGATGTTTCATTCAATGGATTTGGAAATAATTTGTGAAAATTCCTTTTTTTTTAGACAAGAGGTTCCCCTTGGATAGTTTTCGAAAATCTTAAAAAAATACATTTTTAATTTTTTTGTCTGAATGTATAGGCCTGTTTACCAAAACGCTTAACAACGTCATCTATGAGATAACTTAAAAACAAAACACGGATAAAAACGAAGATGACTTTTCATGTTGGTTCTGGTTATATTTACCAGTAGGTGGCTTGGTGTCTACTAATTTGCGAAGGTAGGATCGATTTAGTTTTTACCGAATTTTTGCAATTTTTTTCCAAATAAAGGGTGAATTTCTCAACCAGTCCTCACAAACATGGTATAAGGAGGCAAGGTAATATCGTGAGCAGGTTGCCAAAAAACGAGAACTGTCAGATGAAAGAATTCAAGATGGCTTCTAAGTTTTTGACAGCTGAGTTAATGAAATTGTTGTTGTCTGTTTTGGGAATTGTTGTTGCTTTTGACTTTGACAAATCGAATGTCAAAAACTTATGACTCCATTTTGGAAATTTCGTACAAAAGAGAACGAAAATGAAAACGTTAAAGATAATTCCTTGTACACCATGCTGCACAAACATTATTTTAGTAACTACTTAAATTTTTCAAAACTGACTGCACAATTCTTATAGTTTCATATTCATAGTTAAGCACACCGAAAAACCCTTTTAGTTTTATAGTTTTTCTAAAATGTAAACATTGCTCCTGAAGGATGTCGGTTATTAAAAATAATTCCGATTAAGTAAGATAAGGTTAGGTTAGGTTAGGTTAGGTTAGGTTAGGTTAGGTTAGGTTAGGTTAGGTTAGGTTAGGTTAGGTTAGGTTAGGTTAGGTTAGGTTAGGTTAGGTTAGGTTAGGTTAGGTTAGGTTAGGTTAGGTTAGGTTAGGTTAGGTTAGGTTAGGTTAGGTTAGGTTAGGTTAGGTTAGGTTAGGTTAGGTTAGGTTAGGTTAGGTTAGGTTAGGTTAGGTTAGGTTAGGTTAGGTTAGGTTACATCCAAGCTGAGTATGATTTTTCGATCTCCACCCATTTGAATCAAAAAACTTTTCAAGCTTTTCCTAGGCTTATTTCGTTTTAAATATTATGCCAAAAATAACGATAACCCTGTAGAACAACAATGCCTACCCAATATTTCAATCATTTTCAAATCTACAGGTCATTGGATCAATATTTATTTTTATATTTGAATTAATAATTATTCTATTTTAAGACTAAAACATCTTTATGTTGAAAAAGGTCGGGACCCTTAAAATAAATGCATTTTTCCAATCTGAATCTATAAAACGTAAACAAACACAACAAAAGAAAATGAGAAATTCAATTGATTGTCGTGATCATCCCACTCCATCGTGAGATTAAAAAAAGAAGAAAACAATTAACCCATGTTACTAACCCAACGGCAGATAAGAACCACGAAATTAAGGTCGCAAGATAAGCCTCCTCGAAATAAAAATGTAAAACTTAGTTTAAAATCAATTTAATCATTGAAATAAAATATAAAATTAATTGTATGCTCTTAAAAAAATATCAAAAAACTCACCTGTAGGCCAAATTCATGCACTTAAAAAGCTTTGTCAACGATGTCTCAATTTCTAAATGCGATGCAATCAAACTCATTGAACCATATTCCTTGACCTTGATTGGTACATAAAGCTGCACTTGAGTGCATTCACTTGGCTCATCCGGTTTTGATAATGTTGGATCCTCTGGATCGAGCATTTTAATTTCACTATCATCATCATCTTGAGCTTCTTCGGCTTCAAAATGTGACACCATAAATTGGCCAGAATGTATAGTTTCTTTGCCAGCACCAAGTGGTGATTCGCCACCACTTCCATTGCCCCCATTGCCACCGCCACTACCGCTGCTTGTTCCTGGACAACCAATTGGTAATGATTCTGAAGAAATAATTAAAGTTGGAGAAGCCGAATGACGTTGCTGTTGTTGTTGCTGCTGCTGACGATGATACATTTCATAGGGATTCGACATAGTTATCATTATTATTGTTTTATGTTTTTATTTTCTGCCACACTTTTACACATATATAAATTGTTATAATTTATTTTTTAAATTTTATCTGAAATATTGGAAACGATAATGGATAGTTTAAAAATGAGAATTTATGTTTTGTGCGATTTTGAATGGTTCATTTTTGGTTTTGCGAATTAGGAAGGAAATATTCTTAATCTTATTTTTTCCTTGTTAATTTAAAAAATTAACTGGCAAAGTGAAGAAATATTCTGTAGCTGAGCAGTTCTTACCTTTCCATTTGGAAAGGGTTAGTTTTTGAACCTAAAAATATACATTCCCAGTGAGAGTTTCCATCGTTACGGGCGTGACATGTTTACTCATAATTTTATGAATTTGTCGAACATCATTCAAAATCAATAGTGTTAAATTTGTATATTGAGTAAAATGAATGCAAATAAACTTGATTTTGTTTTAATATCGAATTAAGTTGCGTTACGTGCGTTACAAAGCTCCTGATTTTCTAATAGAAAATTTAAATTCATAAAATACAAAATGTAACATGTTTATTCTTCAACAAATGTTGTTATGATTGGATGTTTATCTTCAATTCCTAATACAAATCTATTAAAAATATTCAATTTACACTTTTACGTGTGACAAAAAAAGGCGTACAGATGTGAATCTATTCTCTTAACAAATAACATTTCTATACTCTCAGCAGATTAATTTGTTGGTGAAAATAATCAATAAACAAATAAATTCCTTTAATCTATTTAAGGAAAAGAATACCTATTTGTTTCATAAATTGCACTGTCACAATAAGATTTTGCTTTACTGCATAATCTGTAAGAATAGAATACATTTTTTATATACCCAAAAAAAGTCCAAAGCAGATTATCATTATTGTTTTGCGTAGTTCTTTTTTTTTTACACTACCTATAGTGAAGCTAAAGTACAAAAACAATCTTTATAGCCACTTAAGAAGATTATTCTTCTACAACTGATAAAAATTTTAAAGATAATATTATTTACTTTGTTATCAAATTTCTTATACAGGGCGGTTTGAATTAGATGTGTCGAAACAAAACAAAAAAAAATCTATTTGTGTTCATTGTAGATTAGTAGGTACGCGAAACTACTTCCGCAAACACCAAATTTTGAAATAATTTTAAATTACTTTTTGACTGGACTGAAGAAGAATAGAGGGCTATTTCAAACAAAGCTTAATGGTTTAGATTAGACTGTTGAAAACAGAAATGTACAACTTTTTAGCTCCGCTAAGGCAGAAATGCAATCTCAATTTTCTTTTAACCAAACTGGTTGAGTTCGTTTGTCGACCCAAAATTAAAAAAAAATCATGTGTGCAATTCACACGTGGTAGAAGTGAAACCTTAAAAAATCATTTTTCTTGCAAAAAAAAAAATAGAAAAAATCTACCTATTTTTATTCTATCACCTTCAAATCCATGTTTTTTATATGACAACCTATATAAATTTTATATCATCTGAAAGCTTATTGTCTAAGCTTTAAATATACATATCGATCAGGTCTATGAGACATCTACAAAGAGAGCTAGAATTTTTTGAACTCGATGAAATTTCATCCAAAAAGCAAAAAAAACATTTATTTTTATGTTCTCATGCTATTAAATCAATTTTTTTGTCTGACAACCTATAAAAAATTTTATACCATGTGAAAGCTTATTGTTTCACCTTGTATAATGATATATAAATCTTATTTCAAAGATGTCTACAAGAGAAGTTAGAATTTTTTAAAGTCAACCATGTCGAATTTCCAGACTGAGATTACGGTACTTCCTACACTGGTAGCTGGTCATCGCCAACAGATCTCCACAGGTGTTTTGAGGTATTTTTAAATTTTTTTCAATTTAAGATTTTATAACTTGTAGAGCACGTAACGTTATGTGTGATATATCAAATAAAAGGTTATGTTATCAGCATGCTTATTAAAGTTTAACCAAATTTGTATGTACACTAGATTAAAAGATATAACGTGTGTTTAAAAAGAACATCTTTTTACCGTTATCTCCGAATTAATTGAAATTTTGTACAATTATAATTTATTTAATTACCTATCTACAGTACAAATTTCATTAATCTATCTATTAAAACAAAAAAGTTATAACAAGTTGAAGTCGTGTCGCGTTTTCGTTTCATCTTGTTTCAAATCACTACGATACTAAAGAAGTTTTCACTTCAAAAAAAATTATTAAAAATCAAAAAATCCTGTGCTAATAATTTATTTTGTATTTTGTTTGTTAACTCAACTTGTTTAATTAAAACGCCAATTTTTCAATGGTCAGATAAACCTCAGATAGAGCTTATTCATAGGAATAAAAGTTTTTTTGAAGTGAAAACTTCTTTAGTATCGTAGTGATTTGAAACAAGATGAAACGAAAACGCGACACGACTTCAACTTGTTATAACTTTTTTGTTTTAATAGATAGATTAATGAAATTTGTACTGTAGATAGGTAATTAAATAAATTATAATTGTACAAAATTTCAATTAATTTCATATTCAAAATTCGGAGATAACGGTAAAAAGATGTTCTTTTCCAACACACGTTATATCTTTTAATCTAGTGTACATACAAATTTTGTTAAACTTTAATAAGCATGCTGATAACATAACCTTTTATTTGATATATCACACATAACGTTACGTGCTCTACAAGTTATAAAATCTTAAATTGAAAAAAATTTAAAAATACCTCAAAACACCTGTGGAGATCTGTTGGCGATGACCAGCTACCAGTGTAGGAAGTACCGTAATCTCAGTCTGGAAATTCGACATGGTTGACTTTAAAAAAATCTAACTTCTCTTGTAGACATCTTTGAAATAAGATTTATGCTGTCGAAATCCATATCAATTTTTTTTTAACAAAATCATTTAAGTTAAAAAAAAACTCTTAGAAATTCACCTTTTTTTTAAATCGCAAAAACTAGTTCAAGTTGCAACTGATGGTGTCGCGAACCGGGATGACGAATTTATAGATAGCCTGGTTATCTACTTGTTATGGGACATAAGCTTAATCCTGGGAGGCAAAGTTGATAAAATGCATTTATTACCACGTTTTAGGTCAATATATCGCACTATTCTACGTTTAGAAGATATTTAAAAAACTAAAAAATTCAGTCTCTTTAAATTTCCAAAAATTACTTTTTTTATATTTAGATTTTTGTATTGCTGAATTATTTTTATATTTATTATAATAATATTATAATAACCTTTTTACTTGCTCTATAGGGCAAGTATTGGTTTCGTGTCGAAAAAAAAAAATTGAGGTTTTAATCAAAACCAACATTACGATGATGGAGAATTCCGAAAAAGTGGGTCCCTCAATTCCGTCCGTGCGTCTGTGCGTCCATCTGTACTCATTTCCACAGCCTAAACGGGTGGATGGATTTTCTTCAAATTTGATACAGATGATTTTTATGGAGTTCTGAAAGTTGGTTTTTTTTTGGTTTTTTTATATCTCGTTTAGAACGTATACGTTCGAAAAAATACGATATTACGAATTTCTCAAAAACGGCTCTAACGATTTTGATTAAACTTTGTATACGTAATATTTAAAGCAATGGCAATAAAACTGCATTTTTATTTTTTCTCAAAAAAGTCAAATAACAAAAAAAAATGTTTTTCATTTAACAAAATTTTGCCCTAAATGTCGGCTCTTCCCCAATATCAATTTTTTTAAAATTTAGATCTAGCTTTTTAAATCTACAAGTAGACTGACATAAAAGTGCTTTGAACTGCAAGAGCAAGTACGTGCGACCCCAGTCGTGCATTTTATTTTTTTAATTCAAAAATCAACATTCAAAATTTTGACTTAACAACCATAATAATATTCAGTTAGTGGCGATAAAAAAAAAAAAGATGGTTTTACTATTTACTCAGAGATTAAATGAGAGGAAACAAAGAAATTCACTGTGGTGTAGGCGCAACATTTTTTTGGTGAATTTTCAGTACAAAATTGTTTTTTTTTTTTTAAATAGGTATCTGCTAAACGTAGGGTGGACAAACGACGATTTTTGGTAGATTTTGGGTAGATTTTTAATTTTTAATTTTCTAGAAAAACTAGAAGGCATAGAAGCATATGGTTTTCAGAATTTGATAAGAAATTAATTGAGGCAGTTTATTTCATCAATTAATTTCATATTTAAATTCACAGTCTTGGTAAAAATAGTATTTAATGTTTTTTTTTAACTTTTTTTTTCCAAAATTTTGACTTTGAAGTTGATTATTTCGAGAAAAGTTAATTGAATAAATTTGATTTAAAAACTAGAATTAAGTGTACAATTCTGGCTTTTGAAAAAGGTCTTATTCATAACTGTAAGTGTTGCCGTTGTTTTTAAATAATATTTTTTTGTATTTTACGTGATATTTTAGAAAATTGCCCCTCCCGCCTAAACGGGGGGAGATAGACCCCCCTCCTATAGTAAGAAATAATTGTATTATACTCCTCTACAAAATACCGTTATCAATTCTTGTCGCCTAAGTTATCGTACTCGTGCCAAACCCCAACTGAACTACAAATTTTGCAATGTTTCTTTCATTAGCTAGATATACATTCATATCGTAAGTTTTATCTATCCGTGTGTTGTTCGAGGCCTGAATTTTGATTTTTTTTTTTTCAAAAATAAAAAAATTATAATTATTCTTTAGTAGTTTTTTTTTTTTAGTTCAGAACAGAGCCTGGACTGTCAAACAAAAAATTTTATTTTTTTATCTCTGAATATTCAGAGCTTCAAATTTTTGCTCCTTTTTTCGTTCTGAACGTGTTCAGAGCGCGATCGATGGACTCAGAATAAAATAACAGACCGAGTTGAATGCTGAACACAAGCATTTGACAAGTGAAATTGAAAAAAAAATCTCAAACAATTAAAATAATGGCACAAGAGTACAGTTGTAGGCGGTCTATTTTTTTCTTTTTTTTTTTTTAATTTAGTTTTAGCCCCGTTCCATTGGATGTGGTAGTTTGCTCATGAGTAGATCTAGTGCTAGAATTAACACATGATCTTCTACTCGAGGAGATAGGAGTGTATAGTTGTTGTTCTAGATTTCTACTCAAGAGTAAACTACCACCTCCAATGGAATAGGGCTTTTAATTCTTATATCTTATTACTGCAGGACAAAATGACAAGTAAATAGACAAAAATGTTCAGTTGTGATTTAAAAATAACTCTTAGCGCTCAGATGGCTGTTCAGAGCGTGCTCAGAATGTTCAGACTCTGTTCAGAGCTTTCTTCTGAGCTAAATAAGAAAAACGCTTTTTGGCAGAAATTCAAACTTTTAAAAAGTCTGTTCAGCGAGGATTTTTCTAGATCAGAACAGGACAGGACAGCACAGTTTCGTGAGAAACGTCAGATCAAGTTAGAACAGTCATTTAAACGTCAGTTCGTCGCCCTAGTATTGAAGTGCCGTATACGCCATTTTTACATTTTTGGGAAATCGCATTTAAATGTTCGGAAGATAATTGCGAAAGAACTAACCGCTGGTATTTTTTGATATTTTAGTATGATAAATAATTAAAATGTGTCTTTTATATACATGTTATTGGACATCTGCAATTCGTTTAGTTTTCAAAATATTTAAATTTTTGTCCAAAATGAGTTTGACGTATACGCCATGAAAATCAGAAGTTTATTTTATTCATATACATGTACGTCAAAAAAAACATAACGTACGTCAAAACCATTCTCAAAATATTCTTGCATTGCATGTAAAATTTGACGTAAATGCCAAAATTTCTTGTTTTTGTCAAAACAATAGTGAATATTTCGGCAACGAAAAAAGATAGAAAAAAACGGATAGCAGATTTGAAAAGAGCAACTTCGAAAACATACGACTGCATACCTAGTTCAAAAAATGTAATTTGGCGTATACGGCACTCCAATACTAGGGCGACGAGTTGTCAAAATAAAAAAAAAAAACAAATTGTAAATTGAATGAATTTTTTGCTTATCGGTTCTAGTTAGTTTTATCTATTTTTTGAGTTTTTACTGCGGAAAATATAATTAAAAATTGTTTTTAGTTAGAAAAACCACGAGCACCCGAGAAATATTCGCACAATTATGTAAGTCAAAACAAAAACAAAAAATTACAGCTTTGCTTTTGACACTTCTCACGCATCTGTTCTAACTTGATCTGACTCAAAAGCAAAAACAGAAAATCCTGTTCTAAACTGTTCTAGTTTTGTCAATGAACAGGAAACTAGAACAGTTCAGCACAGAAAAAATCTCAATGAACAGCAAAAAGCTGTACTTTTCTGTCTAGAACAGTCCAGCACAGCGTCAGTGAACAGACTTAAAATATAAAAAACAAAATCATCACATATGGCAACCATGAACTTAAGAAAAACTGTCAAATAAGGCCGTGTGTGAATTGCATTAAATAGTTAACCCCTATTGAGGTGAATAAAAAAAATTTTATTGTTTAATATTTTTCTCTGCCTCTTTTTAGCTATGATTCTCCTTTCAAAAAAAAAAAAAAACAAAACAGAACAGAACCATCTGCAAAAAAATTTAACTTAAATTTAAGCAGATCCCAGAGCCCATTAAACTTTTAACAGCTGAAAATTTTGTATTCACCTCAATAGTGTCAAAAATTTTACACGGGGTTAACTATTTAACGCAATTCAGACACGGCTTTAAAATGTAAAAAATGGTATCATCACACATGGCAACCATGAACTTATAGAAAACTGTCAAATAAATAAAAAAAAGACAAAAAAAAAACAAAAAGAAAACAAACATCCCCACCTTACTGTTGTTATTTTGTTTTTGTACCCTTTGCTCTAGCCTCTACCTCTAGCAGCTAGAGGAGCCATATTTATTATTGATATTGATAAGAAACAACTACAAAAATATTTTCATCATGAAATTTAAAAAAAAAATCTCTCTCAAAGAAAACAGAAACAAATCGATTAAAATACTCAACAAAAATAAAATTATGATTTATGACTATTCCTTATTAATCCGAACAAAACCAAAAAAATAAACACTTTTTTTTGATAAATTAATGAATGATAAATAAACAAAAAGAAAAGAAATGACATAAAATAAACTCACTTTTTCAACTTTTTTGTTGTTTTTGTTTTCTTTTTAATTTTGTTTGAATTTATTGCAAAAATATTATATTTTTTTTTTATTTATCTCATCAATTTAGATTAAACAATTCAAATTCAATGGCACTCTACAAATAACTACAAAAAAAATTATAATTTAATTCAAAAAAACACTATATACACAAACAACAACTACAAAATCGATTTATTAATTATTTTTTTGTTTGCATTTTGTTTTTATTTGAGGGCGAATTATAATAATTTTTTTTTGTTGTTTTTCTTTTTGAAAGAAATTCAATAAAAATCGAAGAAATGTGAGAGACAAACGTGGTTTTTGCTTTTCTATTTTCGCATAGAAAAAAAAAATCTCAAAAAACCAGACAAAAACAAAAAAACACTTGAATTAATTTTTAATTCCAAAAACGCACGTTGTTTTTGTGAGATTTTTTTGGTATTTTTTTTTATTTCTTTTTGAATTAATTTACATAAATTACAAATTACACTTGTTGCCCGTTTTTGGGTTACACAAAAAAAACCACGCGACACAGAAAAAGTTTGACCAACTCGTCGATTGGGGTGGTTCTAGCTCAATAAAATATAAGAAATATTAAAGTCCTCAAGAATATTTGAGTTGAGCTTCACAAAATAAAATAAAATAAAATAAAAAAATATTACGTCGTGATTTTGTTGTCCGTCGTCGGCCGAGTGCGAGTTCGAGTTTGACTACGATACGAGTACGAGGAATAGGAACGTCCTCGATTTTTGCTGACACCGTCGATGTCGTTGTCGTACCGTTGTGAGGCAAAGCGATAACGATTTAAGTGGTTGGCAAAGGCAAACGCCACAGATAAAACAGCTGAGCGTCGTTGTGGAGTTATGGAATTTTTGTTGTTCATTTAAAATGATTAATAAATAAATTCTAAATTTGTTGCTGATGTGTGAGCTGTTGTTGTTATTTGGAAAAAGATGTGGTTCTAGATCTGTTTGAGATTAGAGACATTAGAAAAACATACAAAATCCACTTGGATTTAGTACTTTAGTGGTTCGTAGGAGCACACAAAAAATATCAAAAAAATCAAGAGAAATGTCATTCAGGTCGAATGTTTTGATTTTTTTTTTCCTCAACTTTCTTTTGAACATTGACTACATTTTTTAAGGAATTCCACGGGTATTATAAAATTATATATAATTTAATTGAGAAATAGAAATATTTTAGAATCATTTTAGAAAGTTTTTTTTATTTTATGCAAAGAAAAATAAAAAAAAAATGCAAAGTTGTTTGGTTGGACAAAAGTTCACTTTTGGTTTTCTTTCAAGAAAATAAAAAAAAAATGTGAAGTTTCTAATCTTTTTTTTCATTTTGGTACATTTTTTCTTCTTATTGGAATCTAGTACTTTTTTTGTTTTTATCATTGCGCCCTCTGGAGGAAAATAGTAAAATTTAGGTATGTTTGATTTGACTTTTAAATTGTTGTTAAATTAGCACAGCTCGCGCTAAATTTGCTCCCATACAAATTATCGAAAAATTTTATCTCAGCTAAAATGGGTCCCATACAAACTACGATAACTTGTATGGGAATTTTATCTCGGCTAAAATTTAGCGAGAACAGCGTGCCAGGCTTTAAGCCTAAAGCCTAGTACGCAGATCGCGCTAAAATTTATCTTTCATACAAATTTCCTCCAAAGATAAATTTTAGCGAGGATTTTTAGCCAGGTAGTACGCAGTTCACGCGCTAAATTCGAATTCTCATCTATTACTTTTGCAAAAAGTCTCCACTCAATTTAGCTCGCGAAATATCGCATTTTTTCACAGATATTTAGACATTTTTGTGGTTGTTGTTGCTGCAAGGAATAAGAGGCAAAAAAAACCTTGGAATATAATAAAAGAAGAGGAATAAAACAAATTGAGAGCTTAAAAAAGGTATTCTGCAGGTAAAAAATATGTAATGTTATATTGAATGTAAGCTGGTACTTTGTATATAAAATCTATAGTACTATCATGAAGTGAAATTTTTTAGTTTGTTCGCTACCTGAGTGGTCGCGAGGGCGCTTAGATCGAATTCAATAATGAGAGTAAGGAAATGAGATATACATTTCTGTTTGAAATTTGACATAGTTTTTAGTTCGTTCGCTCGCTTAATTTTTTGGTGGCGCTGTTTTTTTTTCATGATAGTACTATAGATTTTATATACAAAGAGCTGGTATAAGTAAATGAAACTGTGATTCAGCCGTTATTTTTAAATTTAAATTTATCTTGGCTTTTAGCGAACGCGTGTAGAGATAAAAATTGTCGAGATAAAATTTAGTTTAGCGCGATCTGCGTACTGGGCTTAAGTACGCTGCTGATGCGAAACGAAAAATTTTCAAGTCTCCAAAGTCGACAACGAAAGAAAAAATATCATCGAGTATAGCCCAGTACGCAGATCGCGCTAAACTAAATTTTATCTCTACACGCGTTCGCTAAAAGCCAAGATAAATTTAAATTTAAAAATAACGGCTGAATCATAGTTTCATTTACTTATACCAGCTTACATTCAATATTACAAATTTTTTTTACCTGCAGAATACCTTTTTTACGCTCTCATTTTGTTTTATTCCTCTTCTTTTATATATTCCAAAGTTTTTTTTTGACTCTTATTCCTTGCAGCAACAACAACAACCACAAAAATGTCAAAATTTATTTGTGAAAAAATGCGCTCAGCATTATTCCGCGAGTAAATTGAGTGGAGAATTCGAATTCAGCGCGTGAACTGCGTACTACCTGGCTAAAATTTATCTTTGGAGGAAATTTGTATGAAAGATAAATTTTAGCGCGATCTGCGTACTAGGCTTATTCTGTCAAGGTCAAAATAAAAAAAATCCAAATTATTTTAAAATCAAGACAAATCAACAGAAAATAATTTTTAAAGCAAGAAATAAATGAATTAGAAATGAAAAAATTATCAACACTGCTCTTGGAGTCAAGAAAAATGCACAGGACAGTAAAAAGTAAGTGACAAATAAGTAAGAACTCTCCAATTGTTCGCTAGAGCTGCGTACTGAAAAACGAAAAGCAAAACGAAATTTTGTATTTATTTGGGCTGTAGTGAAAACAGGCTATTAACAAAAAAGAGTCTATGTGGTTTATGCCTTTTTTTGTCAGAGTTAATACTCGGATTTAGGGTCCGTAAAAACGTAGTATTAGTTGTACAAATATTTTATCTGTGGTTCATGAATTTTTATCTTCTGAAATCTATGGTTAAAGTGAGGTTTAGCAATGCTTAAAAGTCATATACAGGGTGATTCAGGAGTAATGTGCCAAAAAGCTAGAGCGTGTAGGTTAGGTCGAGAAAGAAAAAAATCGTACGGGAGGGGGGTCTATTCCCCCTCGTTTAGCCGGGAGGGGTAATTTAAACAAAACTTGACTTATTTTGGAAAAAAAAAATAATACAAATCAACCAAAACCCTAGTCTTTTAAGGCATAACTACATACACCACTTTTTGAAAAAGCACAAAAGTGAAAATATTTTTTTTTCTGGCTAGCGCAATTGTTTTGTGAAAAAGAGTATACAAATTGTTTATTAGACCAAAAAATAAGCTTTCTGCATTATTTGTTTTAATTTTTCAGGCCGAAAAACTATAAAAAAATGCGTTTGAAAATTTTCACTTTTGTACTTTTTCACTTTTTGAGCCAATGTAGTTAAGCCTTTACAATACTTTTAAACAAAGCCATTTTATAGCACAGTTTTTGAAAAATTTATGTTTAAGCCTGGTACGCTGCTCGCGCTAAATTTTAGCTCCCATACAAATTATCGAAAATTTTTAGCCGAGATAAAATGGATCCCATACAAGTTATCGATAACTTGTATGGGAATTTTGTCTCAGCTAAAATTTAGCGCAAGCAGCGTACCAGGCTTTAAAATCAAAATTTTGAAAAAAAAAAAATTGGAAAAAAAAACTAGTTCATCAACAAGTCCATCAGCCACGTAAGAACAGAAAATAAAGAGATTTTTTGGAAAAAAGTAGTTTTGTTAGGGCCAGTTGTACAAATATTTAATCCGTGGTTCAGCAACTTTTATCTTCTGAAATCAGTGGTAAGGTTCCGGTTTAGCACTGGTGCAAGGTCCACATATGTAAAAATAGCCACATCCATGCTTGAACCGAAGTTGACCCGCAGCTAATCCGCCGAAATCGGTGGGTTAAATTCCTGATCCGAGGCTGAACCACGTTTATACAACTGGCCCTTAGTGCCAGTATGTACTTTTTTACTTTTTGAGCCAATGTAGTTAAGGCTTAAGTCAATTTTTGTTTAAACTGCCCCTCCCGGCTTAACGAGGGGGAATAGACCCCCCTCCTATACAATTTTTTTCTTTTATCGACCTAACCTTCACGCTCTAGCTTTTTGGCACATTACTCCTGAATCACCCTGTATATGAAAAATAGCCAAATCCACGTTTGATCCAAAGTTGAATCACAGCTAATCCACTGAAATTGGCGACTGAATCAAAGGTGAACAACTTTTGTACAGTTTCACAAATAAGGTATCATTTGCAGTGTTGTAAATTGAAGTTCAAGTCTTAACTCACTGCAAAACCACATCGGAAATTAAGCCTCCCGACTAACAAATTTGCTTCTATAAAGCTTTACAGGTGGTAATGTAGCTCCTGTAAAGCTTTATAGAAGGGATAATGTTTGCTGGGCTAGTACGCTGCTGAAGCGAAACGAAAATTTTTGAAGTCTCCAAACTCAATAGGGAACATATAAAAGAAAAAAATACCGTAGGGTATTAAAGCAAAGTAATACTACGTTTCCACCTAGCCTAAATCCGAGATTTAGCTAAGTAGATTTAGAATAAATCTCGAGATTTATTTTAAATCTACTTTGCTTAATCTCAGATTTGGGTTCAGCTGCCCTAAATCTAAGAAATTTACCTACTTTCAATCCAAGATTTAGAATAAAACTCGAGATTTATGCTAAATCTACTTAGCTAAATCTCGGATTTAGAGTAGGTGGAAACATAGTATAAGAATAATAAAAATACAAATAAAAAAATTCAAGAAATAACATCAGAAAATAAATTAAAAAGCAAAAACAAAACAAAATTAATTTCGTTCAAGATTTCGCTAACGAAATTTTGTATGGAAAATTTCGTTTCGCATCAGCAGCGTACCATGCTTTAACAAGGATTTTTTAGAAATGTATTTGCATTTTATTTCAAATAACATAAGCTCTGTTTCTTTGGGAGGTGGGAAAGTACTACTAGTAGTTTACTATCGATTTTCAATGGAACGCACTTTCAACTAATTCAATACAAATCGTATCTACTCGGAAAAAAGAAGAACATGAGTAGATGACAGTACTAGATTAACCAAAACATGTACTAGTAGTAAACTACCACTGCACTGCAGCAGAAGTTTTTTTTATTTTTTTTTTTCAACTGTTCTTTTCAATATGACAACCTGTGCAAAATATATCAGTTAATGTTTATAACAAAACCAGTCACTTTTGTATTTAAAACGATTTTTCAATCGTGTAAATGCGACAGTAGTATAAAATATGCATAATGAAAGCAATCCCTTACATTTCGCACTGTTTGATTTGTAATTTATCTTTTTTGGTTCAAGTCTTAGCTAAACGTCAAAAAAAAAACAAAAACAAAATCGAAAAAAAAACTTTCCAAACCGAAGCTACCTTCGGACTATCTCACCTAGCCAGCCATCTTTCCAAATGACATCAAAAAAGTATAAAGTTTATAGTGTGTTTATTGAATTTATTTTACGATAAAAATGTCTTTCTAAACGCTTTGCAAAACGCAAACTAACGCACCACGCGTGCCACACAACTTAAATAATATAAAAATGTTTTCAAAAATAGCGTAAGTATAAATTTTATTAATAAAATCTTTATTTGAAAAAATCTACAAACTTCCAAGTCAAGTGCATTACATCGGCCGCCATGTTGTATGTCAATCATGTTTGCAAAATTATATTTTTTTTGTTGACATAAAATGTTTTTATTTTTGAATTTATTTCATTTTTAATTTGTTAAACTTGAATATTCAATAAAAATTAGAATGTATGAAAGACGGTCTATCGAATGGTCAAAGAAACATGTGTCGTCATTGTTTTGTTTTCCTAGAATTCGATGGATGACGCAATAATTGAAAGTTGCAGTGTCATTCAATTCAAATTGCAAAACCCCCTTTGCGATATGAAATCAATCATTTTTTGTGTGTTTTTGGATGCTTTATTGGTTGGCATGCCCTCCGTTTGCTCCAAAACAAGTTACACAACAAAAAATAATGTGTGCCATTGATTTGTGGGGGTTTCTTATTGGGAGCATGCATTTTACGCCTGTAACTTGCCTGTTTGCTTGCTGCCTACCCATATTTTGGTTTGGTGTTGGCAAATTTCGAAAGTTTGTGAAATGAAAGTTGAATGGCAAGCGCCAAAACAACGACCCCACCACTTTGAAAGAGAGGTGGGGTATATTTCTACAATTTTCGCAATGAGGCAAAAATTAAGGCTGACGTTGAGCAAAAAAAAAACGATACAAAACAAAATAATTATTATTGGTTTAGTTCCATTGTTTTTGTGATGGAAAAAATTGTGTACACTAGATTTGCAGGTACAATACCTCATCCCACTTGTATACATACAATTATTATGTAGATCATGCATGCTTGCTTCATGCTATTTTTATACTTGTTTATAAATAATATTTCTTATTAAATGTTTTGTGAGAGATATTTTTGGGTGGTTTTTTATAATTTGAGTTTGAATAATCTAAGTAATTATAGGCATTCCAGACGAATGAAGGGTTTTTGACCCCATCTAATCAGTAATTTAACCAAAAATATTCCATTTATAAAAAAAATAGAAGATAGGCGCCTAAATGCTTATAATTATTGTATATTTTTGTTGAGCTAATCAAGTCATAAGGTTCGTCTTCAAATTATTTAGTACCTATTCAAAATGGGAGACTCCAACATACAGCCATGGACAGAGAAATAGCACACTATTGAGGAAAATCATGCGAATCGAATTTTAGATATTAAGAATGCTTTTTATAATTTTTTTACTTGCTCTATAGGTACGGTGACCATCCGTCCCGGTTTACCCGGGACTGTCCCGTATTTCTACAGCTTGTCCCGTGTTAAGAAACCCGGGACGAATAATTGTCCCGTATTTTGTAATTTGTCCCGTGATTGTCCCGTATTTGCACATTCTCTGATTTTGTATTCAATATTTTAAATACTTTGTACGGTGGTTGGACATTAAAATGTTTCTAATTTTTTGGATAAAGCATTAAGCATAGTATACGCTGCTCAAGAAAAATGAAAATTTTTCTAAGTCTACAAAGTCAAAAATCTGTTTCTGCAAGAAAAATTGCCTGGATAAATAAATGGTAGTGAAAAACGATTCAAAGCTCTCCATATATTCTAGCACAAGTAAGAATTTCGTTACCTTAGCTGCGTATAGTGCAACGAAAAGCAAAATTTTCGTTTACGATTTCTTTGTAAAATTTTCGTTTCGTCTCTAGACTAGGCTTTAGTTTTTTTTTTTTAATTTTCGTCAATACTCTAGTTCCAGCTTCTGTTTATTGCTTTCGAATAAAGAACAACATAAATGGAAGAGTAAAAGAACCCAGATAAGTTTCAAAACTTTAAGAACATGTTGTGTTAAAGATCATACAGCTTCAAAATCATTTAAAATAGAATTAAAATGTTAAAAAACAGCTTTCCCGATTTTGATTAAAAAAATATTTTTTTAGAAGTTATTAACAGACATTATTATAAAACCATTTTCTTGATTTCTGATTTCGTAAACGACTTAAATGATTTCAACAAAAACGCTCCCATAAAATCGTTTAGGAAATCTTGATATCAAAATAAGGAAAAATTATGAAAACTCATTTAAAAAAATTTTAATTTTTTTTTGAAAAATCAATATTTTCAAAACGATCCACACAGGCGGATTTCCCAAAATTCCTGGCCAAAACCTCAAAAATAAAGTAAGCCATGACGGTCGACGTGGCATATTTTTCTAATGTCATTGGCCTGTTACACCCAACGATGATTTGCATAAAATTTTTAACTCATATTTTAATTGTTAAAAATGGAAACAAAGTTTACCTTAAAGAAAAACAATTTATCGCGGTTTATTCCTTGTTGTGCTTTTTAATTCCAAATATTAAGCCGGGAAAGTGTTTGACCTATTTTGAATCATGGATTATGCACCTGGGGATATTTGTCTATGTGTTTTCAGTGAAGTTTGTGTTAATTTCTCAAGTGTTTAATAAAAAAAAGAAAAAAACGTATTTGTTCGCAGAGCCTTAAAAGAAAACCATTTCATAACACTTAAAAGTATCAGATCCAGTAACATCGAACTATGTTGTTAGACTTATATAAATTGAACACATATAAGCTTTATATATATGCCAAATTAAGCTGCTACAAAGCGCTACTCTGCGAATTATACACATTGATTTGATTTGAATATGACAAAAAAACAAATTTCCTTAATTTTAATTTTGATTTTAAGTTTACTTTTTGTATTATTTCAAGGTTTATCTTCTGAAAATGTGGTTATATACCGTAAAAACTTAAGACGGATCCATATGTAACAGATATTTTAAGAAAATATACAAAAAAAAAATCCAAAATCAAACGAATATCCCAAAGAATTGAAGTATTTATTAGATATTGTATGTTTATACAAAAAAATAATGGAATAATGTTTACCTTTTGTTTTTTAGTTGAAAATAATTGTTTTTTATGAATAAATTATGTTGTACTTAACAGTTCCTTACTTTTTTTTTTACCTAGAAAAGTGATTTATTAGCTTTGGCCATAAATTTAAAGAAATCCGCCTGTGTGCGATCCAACGAATTTTGTATCCGTCCCGGGTTTCGCTTTCAGAAATATGGTCACCGTACTATAGGGCAAGTATTGGTTTCGTGCAGAAAAAAAAATTCGAGGTTTTAATCAAAACCAACATTACGATGATGGAGAAGATCAAAAAAGTGGTTTTCGTCATGCCGTCCGTCGGTCTGTGCGTCTGTGCGTCCATCTGTACATCGAGCTAGGGCCTAAACGGGTGGATGGATTTGCTTGAAACTTGGTACAGATGATTTTTGCGTAATTTCCTAGATAGGGTTTATTTTTTTAATATCTCCTTTTTAACGCATACCTCCCATATACCGTTTTCGAGGTATTGCACTTTTCTCGAAAACGGCTCTAACGATTTCGATAAAATTTTATATACGTAATGGTCTTATAGATCCTAACAAAACTGCGTTTTTAGTTTTTCTCAAAAAATTCGGAGAACGGAAATATGGCGTTGCCATTTTGCAAAAATTGACATATTTTTTAGGTTCATATATTCAATCGAAGCATAAGCTATTTTTATTCAAAATTTACAGACAACTAATTCTTTTCATTTTGAAATGTAAAATAAAAATTTTATTTTAAGTTTTAAAAAATTGAAAAATTTAATTTTCTTAACATTCGAATTAAAAAAAAATTTTAAATTTACAATAGATATTTAAGATAAAGACACTTTGAACTACAAGAGCAAGTACGTGCGACCCAGTCGTGCATTTTATTTCTTTTGGTATATATTGTCGAAATAAAGTGATGGAGACAAAAATATCTTAAAAGTACCGTTATTTTCTATATTTATTTGCACTAGTAATATAATGCTTTTCCTGTCTCCTTCGCTAGTGGACACAGAAATAGCACACATTTGTTTAACCGTTAAATTTTTATTTCGCGTCCAAAAGTTGTAAACGAAAATGCATTTATTTTATTGCTACTATTTAATTAACAAGTATTTTTGAAAAAAAATAGGCAGAAAAAATCATTAAATTGCGAAAAAAGGGAAAATTACTTTCGATCTACATAGTCAAGGGAAACATCTTTCTCAATTAGCTTAAACTCAAAATTTTTCGAATAAATGACGGATAAAGCCATTTATTTAGAAAAAAGCAAATAGAAATTTATACTCTGAAATTAAATTGCGTTAACTTCTTCCCCGCAAAACTTCCATACGAGTGAATAGGGCGATCACAAAGAAACGCAAATGTCGGCCTTTTAAGTCATCTGGCACGATTTTGCCCGAAGTAAATATAGAATTCGAGGAAAAAAAGTCAAGCAGACTTTTAAGAAGGATACTTAACGATGCTGTGTTGTATAGACAGGTAAGCATTAGCTAAAAAACATCTGAATAAAAACATGCAGTTTTGAATGAGAGTCTTTTGGAGTGATGAAATAAAGGTTAACCGCATTGGAACCGATGACAAAACATTTGTCCATCGCCCTAAGTGTTAAAAGGACAAGCCAAAGTATTATCTCAAGACGATGAAACTAGGAGGATAGGATTTGATGGTCTGGGGCGCATTTTCCTGGCATGGTAAGGACCCATTGGTTAGGTGGATGGCAGAATTGATAAATTCGTTTGTCTTAATATTACATTAGAATACCAAAGAACCATATTTCTCGCCAGTTAATTACATATTCATACATAACAATGGCCCAAACAAAAACATCGATGTTTGCCATCTCAAATTCATGATCTTAACCCCATAGAAAATTTATAAATTGATGTCAAGGTTAAACTTGGGGAAAGAAAATTCAAAAATTCAAACGATCTTTGGGCCAGAATCAAAGAAGCGTGGTACCGTACTCCACAAACTGGATACCAGACATTAGTTGAAAGTTTACCAAAGAGGTGCAAAGGAACTTTGAAAAACTGTGGTCTACTAACAAGTTACAAACTTAGTAGTATTGAATTTATTGGAAATTGTAAGAATTTTTGCTTAGAAATGATTATTTTTATGATTTTCGGAATGTGTGCTATTTGTTTGTCCACAAGAAAAAAGTGTATTATCTACAAATTATAATTTTTAAAAATTGAATTGAAATAAATTATAATTATTAATTTTATGAATCCCCATAAGCTAATGCATGCCCTGAAAATTATAATATATAAGTTAAAAGGTCCCAAATAAATCCAATTTTTGTAAGAAAAATCAAAAGTGTGCTATTTCTTTGTCCATAGCTGTATATCAATGTAGAAATCTTTGCAACACTATGTTGACAGGTTTAGAATACGCAATGAAATGGAACTCGAATCATCTTAATCGTATCAAAATAATTTTGTTGAAATAACTGAAATCTAGGAAAGAGAAGAGAGAGTTGAGGACGCCTCTGACTCCTTTTCGAATCCTAAATGAATTTACTAGTTTAATGGAAAACCAATTTAAAGGAAGAGTTCTGTTCTGGCGCCCTTATCAACATTTCGTTCCGAAAGTCAATTCTATTTGAAAGTGCTTTCCGTTCCGCTTTTGAATTGGTAGGTACTCTGTAAAATTCCCGAAATGGGAAAAAATAGTACTTAATACTATTTCCACGTACGGATTAGTTTTTTTGGAATTATTTTTTATGTAATTTGTCAAATCAAATAATCAAAACAAATAAAAAACGTATTGGGTGTACAAAACGAAAGCAAATAGATTTTACTGCACTAAGATGCAAAAAATAATGAATAAAGGATTGAAACGGAAAATTATTGATATTTTACAGGTTGGCATTCCAAATCGCACTGCGTTTCTTTCGCATTTGTTTTTGATAAAAATCTCTGCCATAAATTGTGGATTTTTTTGGCGTGATGGACTCTCAAATTTTTAAAACACACGAAATAAATCCTAATATTGTTTCTTTTTTTGTAAATTTTAGCTGTTAATAAATTTTATTTGCTTAATTTGTTATCATCACTAAAATTTTCTTTCAAAAAAATAACATTCTGAAATATTCCTTGTGCATTCCGCTATTAAATTTGTTGTGGAAACAAATTTTCCGTATTCAAATGCTTCTGCCATTTGAAAACGAGTTACGGAGACGAAAATTTCACCTTGGGAATTCTCATTTCGAAAGAGGTAGATTTCTTTCCGCTTTACTTTCGGAACGAAATACAGGGTAGGGCCCCTGGTCTTGCTTTTGTATTCTTTGTTAGGATTGGACAAAGGATGTTATATTAGTTCGCTGTTTGCCTTTTGATATTGAAATTTTCTTTAAAATTCGCGGAGAACGGTCAACGAGTTTTGATTATCTGCCCATTGATAAAATAAAAATTAATCATAACATTGACAACTTAAATTCAAGCACTGATTTTAAAATACGGTCTCATCGCCGTTACAACTTTGTCATCAATTTGAATTAAAGCTTGATTATTCTCCTTATGAATAACAAGTCACAAACTATTGTGAGGATGTGTGTGAGTTGTGACCTATTCTGAAAATCACAACTTCTCACTATTGGAAGAATATTGCTTGCAAACTGCTAACGGTGAAGATGCCTACAATTCCACTTTAGGGCAGAACAATCCATTCTTGTTGGACGATACGGCCAAAATATAGTGGCCACCTGACTTACAAGCTTAAAGCTCCCGGGCGGATGTCCTACCGGCCCAACTGTTTAAAACAGCTGAAGATAATTTGGTCAAAGAATTTAAAAACTCATCTGTAATAAATTTTTTTGGTAGAAAGTATGCCCAATGAATGGAAACACAGTATCTACAAGAATAAGACGAGTTGTGCCAACTAAAGAGGTATAAATCTTCTCAACATCGCATAAGTCGACGTCGAAACGAAAACGGTAGATAGGGTAGATTGTGACAGTTATCAGAAAAACAATTTAAAAAATCAAAGCCATATATTTTTTGAGTTATGGGCATTAAAAAAAGTCAAAAAAATGGTCACCCTGTGGGATCTTTCATGTGCCGCGACTACAAATCTATTTTTTTCTCAATTTTTTTGTTTTGCTACGGAACCTTAAATAACCCTGCATCAGTTTTTAAGAAAATATCTTTTTTTCCCAACTAAGTACTCAAAAATTTTACATGACTCTAATTTAATGCACCGTAGTGTAAAAAAATGCACTACATATTTTGGCAAGTTACCTCAAGAGTTAGTGTGTTCAATGCTCTTTTCAAAATGGTATATCATTGTTGAGAATATTTCGTCAGTAACGGAAACATAAATGTTTTATCTTACAAAATTCGGTTTTTTATATTAGGTAATTTTTCCATATTATTTAATGTTTGTCCCCTTTCTGCACTGAATTTGTATTTTTCGAAATAAAAAAGTGCAGTTTTTTTGAAAGATAAAGGAATTTTAATGAATACTCGAAAGATAATAGTGGGTAGGCTACGTTTAAACATAGGTTTATGAATTAAAATAGTGGAAAATCATATCCTCTCGGTCATTTGATCGAAAAATATGATCATACAACACCGCCTACCCAAAGAAGGTTCGTAATAAACTTAATCTTAATTCGTTTACGAAAATTCGTACAAAAAATAATTATTATTAAAAATACAAGAAAAAAGTACAAAAAAGTTTCTAATTTTTTTAATAATATATATTTTTAAATGTCCACCTATTGGGTTCTAAAAGGCAAGAATGTTCTGAGTTGATATCCCGCGAGTTAAATAAAAAAAGCGAAACTTTTGACTAAAATATATTCATATTCAATGAAATAAAAAGAAAGGTAGGCCTAAAAACTCCTGGTACAAGCAAATGCAAAAACACCAGCATTCAGTTGGCCTCAGAAACGGAACAATACAAAACCGGGAGGCTTGCCGCCGATTTCTGAGGTCAACCCGGCGAACCCCACAGGCGGATCACTAGTGTGAAGCAGTAACGTGGGAAGGTTATGATCCCCTCGACATCGAGATCATAACAGCGCCGAGAAAAAAGGAAGAAGAAGAAGATATTCATATTCAATGAATGGATGTGAACCTAAATTATTTTCTTTTATCTTAGTGTTATTTAAATTTTACGACTGTGAAAGGACTTAAACATCAGAACCAGTATTTTGCTTTTTTGTGTATTATATGTTTTACACAGTGGCGTATCCAGAAAAAAATTTGGAGGGGGCTGAAAAATTTTTCAAAATTTTTTGATAAAATTTGTCTCACAACCCTCAGCGTCAGCTAAGGCTCTTACTCAAACAAACACAAACAGCCATTTCAGAATTTGGAGAGGGCTCGGGCATCTTAGCTGCCTCTAAATCTCTAAGATTTACGAACAAGTTTCAGTTAATCATGTACATTATGATGTAAATAATAACATGATCTTGGAGGCTTGGGGGGGGGGGGGACTTGAGCCCCCTGAACCCTCCCCCCCTTAATACGCCACTGGTTTTACATATAAAGTACTTTCAAAACTTCTTATATTGAAAAATAAAAAAATTAAGGACATTGTTTCTCTGTTATTAGTGCTGTAAACAGTTTTCCAGCCCTTTTTATTTTGTCAATGGTTCTACCCAATACTGATTGAAACATTTTAAATCTGTACACAATTAATAAATAAATATAAATTTTCTTTTCAATTTTTAGTGCCGCCATGGCGCCCACACACCAACCAAGTTTACCATCAGGATACGACTCCAATTTCTTAATAGAAATACCATCAATAACGTCTTTTTCATTTGACTTAAATTATGATTCCAACAAGTCTTACTCTGGAGTCGTTAGCCCTTCCGCAGGATTTATATTGGAACGGCAAAATGGAACCATCATCGCCGCCCAGCAGCGAGCTCTTTCCGATTCTTGAATCGGTTGAGTCTTGGCTATTAGAAGATAACTTTGCAAATGGTATTTTGATTTCTTTGTTAAATATAAACAATTGTTTAGAAAAATATTTATTATTTTCAGATATTTTATTCGTAGATAATAAGAATGTAGATGTAAAATTAAATCCCTCAGAATTCGATGATAACTTCAATCATGGCGAGGAAGTCATTCTAGAACTTGAGTTTGATGTTAAAGAAGGTAAGTTATACAAAAAAAAAAATATATTTAATAGAATATAGGGAATAAACAACATTTCTGATGTATTCGAATTATTATAGAAATAAAAAATAAATAAATGTAGGATTTATAAACATAATTATACGAAGTTAGATAACCTTTGTTTTCATAAAAAATAAATAAATTGTTCAGCAAAATTGCCAATATAGGGAATATAGATTAATTTAGGAGTGACTTCATAAGGGAATAAACCGCATTTAGCTATCTCTCAAAAAAACCGAAAAAGCTAAAAGTAAAATTGAGAATTTCCATGCGATTTTCAGAGCCTGATGTGTGGCTTATATGGTACATTAATTTGCTGTTTTTATAAGTTAAATTGAGCGTTGAATTTTGGGGAACAGAACTATATACTTATGTCGTTTTCTTTCACTCTATTAAGGAGGACTCTAAATTTTTACTCCTTTTTCTGGAGTGATAGAACATAATGAGAGTAAATTTTTTGTTTTGTAATTGTGTTTGTGACAAGGCAAAAATGGATAAATTCTATGAAAAAAATAGTGATAACAGGCCTAGGGAAAAAATGTTATGATTTGAAAAAAAAAAAAAAAAATTAATATTAATAATATATGAAGCAAAATAAGCGCTCGTTGATAAGTCTGCTTCTACACGAAGGCGAAGGCGCATAAACTATCTTCGAATTTCCTTTTGATTTTCGTTTCGGTGCGTCGCGCGATTCTACACGTAGTATTTTTTTGAAGACGCAAATTTGACAGCTATTTTCTTTGGTTTTATTTTGTTCTTGTTTTCGTTTGACGACTTCTACAGGAAGACGTAGACGCACAAGATGCACATCAGAACAAGGGAGAGAGAAAGATCGATTTCTCCTGTGCTCTTATGTGCATCTTGTGCGTCTACGTCTGCGTGTAGAAGCAGACTGTATTTTAATTCCAAAAAACAACACCAAAATATACAAAACGAAAAAATCTTCCTTCCCTTTTTTTCGAACTCTATTTCTCCTTTGCTCTTATGGGCTTCTCACGCTTTGCGTCTTCGTGTAGAAGCGGACTTAGTTTTAATTTTGGTATATTTTTCATTATACTTCTGATCGGTTTTTTTCTGCCTAATTGACACACACCCATAGTTTGATTATTGTAAAATAAAAATATCCCATCAACGCAGAAAAAAATGGGATTTTTTTTATATGGGACAGGATTTTTTTTTATTGATGAAGAACACTGGCTGAACAATTTTTTTATTCGGTTTTCAATTTCATTTTGGAAAAAGTGAAGAATTAACGAACAAAATGGAAGAAATATATCTGGCGGAATATAATTCAATAGTTAATTTCTCCTTTTGTGACCTTTTTAGTAAAATAATTTTTACTTTTTCCGTGGGCTATAGGTCTTTCTTCAATATACTTAGTTAGTATTAGTCGACGTTTCGGGTATGCTTATACCCTTCTTCAGGACTAATATTTGTGAAATATATTAAATATATTTTTTTAACCTCTAAGGTTTCTATCTTCTTGGAAAGTTGCTTGTTTTTGTTTTTAATTTTTAATATTTCAAAATTTCAACAATTGAAGTCTTGAAAAAGACTTTCGTTTATTTTGAAATTTTGATAAAACGAAAGTCTTTTTCAAGACTTCAATTGTTGAAATTTTGAAATATTAAAAATTAAAAACAAAAACAAGCAACTTTCCAAGAAGATAGAAACCTTAGAGGTTAAAAAATATATTTAATATATTTCACAAATATTAGTCCTGAAGAAGGGTATAAGCATACCCGAAACGTCGACTAATACTAACTAAGTATATTGAAGAAAGACCTACGGAAAAAGTAAAAATTATAATTCAATAGAAAATATATTCATAATGGTTGTTTTTGTTAATAACAAAATAGTTTGAAAGAAAAACTTTTCACATTTTTCAATTTTCAAACAAAATTTTAAAATGTCAAACTTCAAATTCATAAGTGTGTGTGCAAATCGGTGTAAATCTGACTAAAAATGTGTAGTAAATCCGGGGTACTCCGTAGTACTAAAATTACTCCGGAGTAATTTTTTTTTTACACTTTTGTGGCGTCAAAGAACACAAAACCTTCAAAAGTGCAAAAATAAGTACTAAAAGGGTACTCTCATTGGAGTGAAAGAAAACGACATTAGTTTAAACAAAAAGTGAAAAGTTATTTATTTCCTATTGAAAGGTTTTGACTCTCAGTTTGTATGCAATGGCTTGATAAAAGATGTGTGGGCCAGACGATGTCATTTCACGATTGTGTTAATTTCCGTAACTTCAATAATCACTATCATCATGAAAACGATTGTGCTCGGACGATTGCTAAATAGGTATCGTAGTTAGTTAATTTGCAAAAAAAATAAACTCTTTTAGTGAATTTTATCAATTTTATAGAAACTGTTTATGTTAATAAGCACAAATACAATAATTGTCTACAATAAAAAAATCTATTGAAAAAAAAAAAGAATTTTTAATGAAGGTTTAAAAAATGATTAGTTGAGGCGCAGCCCTATAATGTAGTTCATCTTTCTTCCGGTACCTTTGGCGCTTGATTAATCTGCGCTGTCACTTCTATTTTTAATTATTGAATGATTAGAACTTCATTAAGCTCCCCAAAGTAGGCAGTACTTGATAACACAAGAGAAGATAGTGATAAAGTTACAGAGAGCAAATGAATGACGATATCGTCAACGGTTATCCTTTTTGTGACAATCGTTTTGAAAATACAGTCAAACTTCTTTATAACGAACTTCTTTATAACGTAATTTTCTCTATAGCGAATTTCATTTCGTTCCCCTTCCCCTTAAAAAACATTCCATACGAATTAGTTTCTTTATAACGAAGTTCCCTATAACGAAATTCTCTTTATAAAGAACTAATTTTTTTTGGCCCAAGAGCAAATTCGTTTCTTTATAACGAAATGTCAATTTTCAAATTTGAAAAAAAGCTCACTAGATTTGTATACCGAGTTTTAAAAGGGAACTCCCCGTTTTGGCAAGAATTTTCTTAAAGTTATTGTATGTATGTATGTTTGGATGCATGAAAAAGGGTACATGTGTTTTAGAAAATGGTACGCATATAGACAGGTGAATCGTTCGTTTGAGTTTACATTTTAAGTTAGCCAATCACAAGGCTATTTCGCTATGAGAGAATATTGATAAAATTGAAAGTGGAGAAAAGAAAAGTATGTGGCTGAAAAATTTGATGTGTCGTTTAGTACACTATCAACAATGTTAAAGAATTAACTAAAAATTTTAAAGTTATGATTCATGTGCATGTTCAATTTCAAAGTTGATATGTTTTAACTAAAAAATATAAATGAATAAATTTCCTTAAGATGAGTTCTTTTTTGTACCATATTATTTTAAAAGAACACATGCAGTATTAAAAAATAAATTTTCTATATAACGAATTTTTTATAAAACTTCTTTATAACGAAGCAATTTTTTGTTCCCTTGAAGGTTCGTTATAAAGAAGTTTGACTGTAATGGAATGAGTACCCTTCGCGTCGATTCTCGAACTGTGATGATCTGAAGTGATTAATTTCAATGAGCCAATCAAACTGTCGAATTTCGAAAAAAATTAAATTTAATGCTCACATCATTGAAAAATCTTTGAATTTTATGATTTTATTTTTTCGAACTCCGGCATTTGGATAAGCAGTAATAGCGAATTCAAATTTATCACTTCACAGATCAAAAATCGAAAATGAGATCTAGATCAAAAGAAAATGTACTAAAAAGTCTTTATTGCATACGACCCAATATCATAAAGGGTTTCAAGAACCAGATTTTAAAATTTTATTTGAAAATATTGCAAAATGGCGCCGTGATCAGGTATGGTACATTAAGGGGGGAAATCCCTCTGGAATTTTTTATTTTTGCATTATTTTTTTTTTGCGTAATAAATTTATTTATCAACCGAAGAAACTATTTTCAGTGGTCTTAGCCTTAAATGAAGCCTCAAAAGTGCCTAGATAGTCCCGAAACCAATGCGCTCCGAACCTACCATAGTACGAAAACGAAAACTTTAAACGCATTTTTTTCGAAACGATTTTTTTTCCGCGCCGTGCAATGTAACTCAAAAACTAATGAAGCTATCGACTTGAAATTTGAAGCAAATTACTCCTTAAATCATTGGCCACAACATGAACCTAAAAGTTGAATAAAATTTGTACAGTAAATATTTTTTTTAACTACTTCTTTGTAAAAAAAACATGTTTTTTTTCGTTTTTTTGATTTTTAATTTTTATTTTTCATTTAAAAAAAAATAAATTTAGGTTCATGCAATGCGTACTAATATCATCTAACGGAAAAAAATTTCGTTTTTGATTTAAGATGATTTCCTGGACCTGTACATTGCACGGCGCAAACTAGAGGCGTCAACTTTGAAAGGCTCCAGAGCCGCCATTTTGTTATTTTTTCATTTCAAATTTTTTTTTTTTCAATTCTTGATAATGTCAGTAATATCTTGTCTTTTTCCAAATTTCAATAAGTGCTTTCAGTTTTTCATAAAAAAATAGTGAAAAAGGTGTCGTCTGGAGGGATTTCCCCCCTTAAGGTTATTCTTAAGTCGTGTGACTATAATGTAACGTAGTCGTTCTTCCACCTTTAGACAAAATATAGAAAATTGAATAGAAACAAAAAAAAAAAAAAAATCAAGCTAGCTACATGTAAGAATATTTAAAAAATTTAAATCAAGATCACGAAGGTAACAGTTCGAAAAATTTAGTTTTGAAATAGTCCCAAAAGAAAAAGTTGACCGCCCGGACAACGATCCAAAGTAAATCTGATTTCTGATTCAATGCATTTAACCCAACTCATTTTTGCATCCCAGTAAGTTATTCTTGTTGCACTTTGTTAGACTTTTACGACTTCGAAGTTTCACGAAAATACGGAGAGGGTCTTATTTTGAGAAAAGAATTCCAATTTTTTTATATATAAGTTCCATAAGTTAAGCGTTTTAAAATTTGATCAAAAATGGTATTTCAAAATAATCACGGTTTAATTTTCGTGTGGAACTCAAGGTTTCTAATCAGATTCCAAGAATTTACTTGAATCAGTTATGAAAGTTTTCCGGAATAAGACACCAAATACAATGTATTTGTTGTGTCAAAACTATTTTCCTAGAAATGTTTTGCTTTTATATTCCTTAACTAATTAGAAATGTACCCGGTTGTTGTATGTATAGTTTACCATAACAGGACTTTGTTCCTTTGTTTCTTCTAATTTATTTATATATTCATAAATCAATCCTTTTCAATTATTCTAAACCACTTTTGTAGCCTTGAGAAATCGATTTAATCAAGTTAGTTCGTGGAACTCGGCAATAGATTTCATTTATAATATTTTATTTTATATTTTTTATAATATCTTAACGGTGATGGCTTTAAAATGAAAGCAGTATTGATAAATCAATCCATATATTGATAAACAAGGACAAGTCTATTATACATGCTATATTTACTTTTTTTTGTTTTACAAATTAAATTGTTTTATTTTTAAATAAATAAATATACACAACAAATGTTACATAGGAACCTACCACATACATTATTATTATTAACAAACAAGAAAAAAACAAAGCTGAGGGTGAATAAAAGAGTTCTAATTGGCATCATGTCCATGTCTAACCAACCAACTGGCTTGCCTGGAACTTTGATCTGATTTGTTTTGTTCGCGAATACTATCAATTTATTATTAAGTGATAAATTTAACGCGTGTGCTACAAATTAAGTGCAATTGCAAACCGTTTGAAGGTTGTTTTATGGTTAAAAAAAAATCACAGCTGTGGTAGCGCCAGACTGTAACTGTGACCCATGTGCGCATACGCTGTTCTGTTCATGATAGATATCGATTAAAGGAATGTACAAATGTACCATATAAGTCTACATTTGATTTGAATACTTTGTGTGGTGGTGGTTTTGAAACGGTCTCCAGCTACTGAACCACTTAATAAATATTCTTACTTGAATTGTATTTTTTGTTGTAATGAAAAGGGAAGTACACAAACAAACTAAAAAAAAAACATAAATTGTAACAATTATGTATGAGTAACATGTGTGTAGCGGAAAAAGACATTATAACAGGCTTGACACGTTTGGTATGAAACACATTGACAGGTGGGAGGGTGTAAAATGAATTGCATTTTGATTGGATTCAAGAATTAAGGTTAAAGCTATGAATTGTAACGTTCCTGTCGGGGAGTGAGTGGTTTTTTTTATACATAAAAAAAGATCAAATCTATTAGAGTTGGATTAGAAACCCACGTTTGTTTGGAGATTTGCTATCTTTTAACCTCGAAGAGATTTATGGAAATTCATTTTACAAATTTGTTTACGAATACAACGGAAATGTTTTGATATGTTTCAGGATTATTTTTGAATGCTGTCTATTTCCGCCTGTGCAATTAACATTTGTTAACACATTTTGACCCATGGAAACTATTTAACTTCGAAGTTTTCACTTTCTTCAAGTTATAATAAGAATGCTTTAAAGTTCACTACAAGGTTTTTAACTGAAATTGAATTAAAATGGAATATTTTTTTACTAGCCAATTTTTTAATAGCCAGATAAACCCTAGTAAAGTAAGCGTTAAAAAAATATACGATAGAAATACATGTATCAAAATGGTTCTTAAGTGATTTAAAACAAAACTGAGACACGAGAAATTCATGATGGCACCAAAAATGTCGATCAAAAACTTGTCTAAACATCATGTAATCAATTCGAGAGGATAAATGGGTTATTTCTTTTAAATCCCGTGATATTGCTTCACGGTACAGTTTTTGCAAGATATTTCTTTTAAAGAACGTTTTCGATTTCCTTAAACAAAAGGAGAAGCTGTATGTACGTGGTGTTGGCAGTTGGCCTCATAATCTGCCTATAAAGCAGCATCTTACACTTCTGTTAGAGTCCATTTCTCTTCCGCATCAATTAATGGATACGTTAAAAAAAAAACTTTCTTCAAAACTAAATAGGCAGCTGAAATTTTCTCTTCCCTTTGGGCTATTAGCTGCATTCTACCCAGAAAGTAGAATTGAATAGGCATCGTTTATGGGATTTTATTAGAGGGATAATACTTGTTGCACCTTAAGATAAAATCGGCATCGAATATTGAAAAAAAAAAACATCCCCGTTGTTAGATCAGTTCCGATTCCGACTAGTGGTTTTTTTTTCCAGGATGATGTTTTTTTTTTAGGTATATTGTACTTGTATATTCATGATGCCTGTGACTCGATGGTAATTTTGGCTGACGTCATGTAGCTATTAAAGAAGGGACAAAGCTTTAATCCTTGGGCAACTCTAGAAAAGAAAGAAAGAAATAAGTGCTATAGGAAGAAAGAAAAGAATTAGTGCCATTAGGAAAGCTAGGTAAATAAAGTTTATGGATGAGGGTTTCTAATTTCTATTAATTCAAATGCTTTCTCGATATCCAGAATGCATGCTACGGTAACTTGATGTTGTTCAAAGCTTATGTGATGTCTTGATAAAACGTCAGGATCGGATGCAGTGTGGAGTGCTTCTACCGAAAGCCAAACTGCATGTCCAGGATGATGTTGCTGTCGCTGGCGCTGTTAAACTTCTTGAGCTTCCTGAGTGTCAACTCTTTCAAGAGCTTATTTAGATTGTTTAAAAAAGAGATTCGTCTGTAATTTCAGATAATATTCCTAGCACCTTACTTAAGAATCGCAACTATTCTTGCACTATTACTTATCTTCTGAAAGTACCTGTTGTTGATGCAGTTATTGAGGATGATTGCTATTAAGATCATTACTGTTTGCGGGAGCCCCTTTATGAAGTTGTAAATGCTATCTCGTCCAGCTGATTTCTTCGGTTTGAATAAATTAATTATTTCAGCAATCTCTTCTGGGATACTCAGATTCGGGTCTGTAGCCAATCCTGCAAATAATCGAGTTGATAGCTTAATATTACTTTATCCGTGTTAAGTAGTAGGGTCCTTCGAATGGATGCTCCAACTTCCCACAAGAAGACTGGATCTGCGGAAGTTTTCGATGTGAAGTTCCTTTTTATGCTTCCACATGCTGGTGTTATGACTTTTGGTATTGGTGACTTCTGTCAAACAATTCGGTTGATGTTCTTGAAGGCATCAGGTCCGGATTTTATTCACAGCAATCTTTTCTGGAACTGTGTGTTTGAAAATGGGCAGCATTTTTTTGGTGCATTATATTTCACTCCAGTTGCGTGTCAGGCTAACTAGATATCTTAAATGTTTACTGTCTGCTTTCTCTTACGGAAAGAATTACTTCTCTATAATGTTAAAAATATTAATTTGTAAAAAAAGTATAGTTTCTTTCATAAGCCACTGTTTAAATTATTTATTTATATTCATAAGAAACCAAGTTGTTAAACCGGTTATGTGTAGTATGTGTTTAACTTATAAATACCCATACATTGAAACTGAGATTGTGGTTATGTGAAAGTATCAACAAAGTCAAAAAATGCTTTTGTTTTGTTTTAATTTTATTTCTTTTCAATTGACAACAAAAAAAAGTATTTCTGATGATAACTTACATCGATGTTGTTTTACAATAAGTTGTGAAACTCTAAGAAATATTATGCTTTATTTGATCTTCTTATCGTTTCGTGTTTACCTTTTATTTGCTTAATTAGATTAAAATTAATTTCTTATTTTTAAACGAAAACAGATTGCTGATTAATAAGAGAGCATGAACTGCATACAATTTATTTAAGATATACACTGCGGTTCACTTGAATAAAGGCACTAATATTACAAAAGATAGAAGCGATTGGTGCTGTGGTTTGGTAACTTAACAGATTTTCGGTTTTGGGTTTTCAAAGAGTAACTTATTACAAACAATATTGTAAAAACAAAAAACCAAAAACAGAAACCGTTTGGCTATTAGTTGCGTTTTTTCGCATGTCGTCACAAAACACTGTGTTTTTTTTTTTTGCGTCACTAGAACAAAGGCAGGTTTTTAAATCTTGTAAAAATGTAAATAAATAAACAATAAATTTGTATGAGAATATTTAGAAATTGACTTAAACTAGTGATTTAATGTAAAAGTAAAGCATGGGGCACCTAAACAAAGAGCCAAGAGAAAATTAATTCAAAAACTAGCTGCACGTTCCATAAACGTTGGCGCTAAAATCAAACGAAAAGTGGTGTTTATTTGATGTTAGTGTGATGGTTTGTACCTTCACTGAAGTTATAAATGTGTACAATATTTAAAAAGCCTCAAAATGCAAAATAAGACCACTATTATGGTCAAATAAGTTAAAATAAAAAGTTCATTATTTACGGTTGCATTTGAAGAAAACAAAAATGGGGTGGTGAGTGGTTTTTGGATGGAAAACAAACCATCTAAAATGTTCCAGAACGATATTAGTCCTATTCCTTAGATTTCGAAAGGAGGTACATTTTTTACATCACCAACAAATGTCACTAAAAAGTTTAATAGAAAACAATACTTTTTTATAATAAGCAACAATTAACTTTTAGTAACATGGTTCGAAAATAATCGCAAACTTTGCAAACAAATAACAGTGGTAGCTTTCGTTATGGTTAACACTATGGGTAAACAAACGTCATGAGCATTCCATAAGGTAAATGTCTGAAATCACATCGCAATAGAAATAAAACTGATGCATCTTGGATCAAGACAAAAGTTCACTGGACTAGCCTTCATACTCATCGAATGTAAATGTTATGGAAAACTATAATTTCTTACTTTTTAAGATGTTACTAAGCATTTTGTGTAATTTCTCCACTTTAGTCCGTGATTGTGCACTGTGAAAATGCATTTTCAGTGCAAACTCCGATTTTCTCCTTTTTCGTGGTTAATAATAATAGCTCTTGGTCCATATTTGGTTAAAATGCACAAATAATATCAACGCTTCACTTTTCTATACTATTACTATAACCAGTTTGATCCATCGTTTTTCATAATTTTTACTCGATTTGATAGCCTGCCTTTATTCTAGTGAATCACTGTGTTTTGTGAAGAGTTGCGAAAAAACGCAACATGTAGCCACACGGTTCTTGTTTTGGCTTTTTGTTTTTGCAATATTGTTTGTTATAAATTGCTTTTTGGAATACCAAGACCTAGAATCTGGTAAGTTACCTTACCAAAGCTCCAATCGCTTTTTTGTTTTCTAAAATGTGTGCCTCTATTCAAGTGAATCGCAGTGTATGTATGTAGGTACTCTCCTCTGATTGCCTTTCGTTGATTTGTTTTTTTTCAAGTAGTTTAGACAGAAATTACCGTAATTATTCAAACTATACTGTTATTTTGTAGAATTAGTATACTTCCGGTAATATCCTCGAGTTTACTCCTCAATCATATCTCCAATACAATATTGATCGCAAGTTAATTCAGAGTCAACTAAAAAAAATTAGTAAAGTAACGTTGGATCAAAAAATAGTTATAGAGTGATATTCGTATGATTAATGACAAAATTAAATTTTAATTCAAAAATTTCTTTGGAATTAACTCGTTTGAACATTTTTTCAAAGTTAAAACACCTTAGTAGTTTCGAAAAGGTTTAATGCATTCTTATTCGATTTTTTCTAAATGAAAAAAAAAACTTTAGTTACTTCCCAGTTAGTGTTTACAGTCACCTCAAACACGTAATGGATTTTCATGATTAACTCTCTTTAATATAAAAAAAATACCAACGTTCGAATAATTATTACAATTACTGTAAATTGATTTCAAATGAAAGTTTAATTTATACTTATTGTTTTTAATCGATTTCACGAAAACGATGAGACAGAAAAACAAACCAAGAAAAAAAAATTAAATAAAACACACTTAAAGGTAAACACGAAAAACAACAAATTAATTACATGATCTTTTCTGGGCTGTATCTGGGGGAATGAAATGTTGTTTATGCGTGAGGTTGCTATTGAAGCTTGTGGTGCATCACCAGACTCTCCTCATCCATATTCTCTTGAGTTTCATGTAATTTGTTTTTTTTTCGTTTTTGGATTTTCATTTTATTTTTTGTTTCCTTCTTTTGTTTCTTGATCTCGAGGTGCCGGTCAGTGATCTTACTATACACATGCCGTCGGCTGAGAAATCAGTTACACTTAAATGAAATGTAAAATAATTTATTTTTTACTTCTATAACAAATTCTTTTTCGATATCCTTATACTTTTGTCATTATTTGCAGAGGGCACAAAATAAAAAAAAAATTAAAATTAACCTCAGAAGGGGTGTGTAACGGATTAAATATTATTGACCTGACAATTAAGCTGGTGCATGAAGATTTTTTGACCTTTCTTACCTCTGAAAATTTAATTTATTGGAAGAATAAAATTAACGCCATAACAATATTTATATGCAAATGGTATATTTTCAGTAAAAAAAGGATATATTATTGATTCTTAATAATTTATTAATATATTTTATTTTTATAACTTAATATATTATTTTAAATTTCCTATTTTATGATCATAATGCAGTCTTCATTTTAATATTGTAATTTTTGACTAACAACAAACTGTAGCTATATTTTGGGTGTCAATATGATCATCAGGGCCTGGTGTTGTTGATATTCAAAGATTAAGAAATATTCCTTAGTGTTTTCCTTTCTATGGTCTGTCAAATAATGCATTCGTAAAACAAATCCAACTTGGGATACAAATTAAAAATGACATTTCAATGATAGAGATTGTCATCCAAACGAATGAGCAAATTATAAAATAAATTAAACAAATAGTAAAAAAAGAAAATTAAAATTAAAAAAAAAAGAAATTAAAAAGAAAAAAAGGAGTTAAAAATAAAACAAAACCTAAAATGTAAAAATAAATAATAAAAGTAAAAGTAAAAAGAACAAAATTAAAAAAATAAAATTAAAATAAAATATAAAAATATATTTTTATATTAAAAATATAAAAATATATTTTTATATTAAAAATATAAAAATATATTTTTATATTAAAAATATAAAAATATATTTTTATATTAAAAATATAAAAATATTTAAAAAATATTAATAAAAAAAATCAAAAAAAAAAAATAAAATCAAAAAAAAAATAAAATAAAATCAAAAAAAAAAATAAATAAAAAAAAAAATAAAAATAAAAAAAAAATAAAAATAAAAAAAAAAAAATAAAAAAAAAAAATAAACAAAAAAAAAATTTAAAAAAAAATTTAAAAAAAATAAAAAAAAATAAATAAAAAGAAAAATATAAAAAAAAAAATTAACAAAAAAAAAAAATAATATAAAAGAGTTAAAAAAAATTAAATACAAAAAAGCATTACTAAAAAAACTGAAACACAACCTGGAACACAAAAACACCACAGACGTGCCACGGCATTGTTGTTGCAATTTCTTTATTCAGCGACGTATTTCCCCTTATGACCTATTCTGCAGAATGAAGAATGGATTGAATCAGAGTGACATGCAAACGTCCTATATTCCTTTTTCTGCCAATTTTTATCGGACAGAGTATAAACACAATAGACGTTTTTTATTATTCATGTGTAACTGGATCAATTTTACATACATATAAAACGAGAACAACACGTAATCAGTTTTTTTTTCGATATCATTTTTTTTTATTATAAGAATTACAATTAAAAATAAGTAGACAAAATTAGAAGAAACACAACATACACCTAAATATAAAAAATTGAAAAAAAAAATAAAAAAAGAAATAAATAAATAATTTAAATCCCACTTAAGCCCAATTTATTGACTCTCCATTAAACTTAAATCGCCATTAAAAAAGGGAATTTTAAAATTAAAAACCAATTTCGTTTAATTCAGTCTCTTTTAAGGATTTTTTTGAAGTTTGGCATCATTAATACTAATTGAGCATTAAATTTAAAAGTAGTTTTAGTTAAAACACCAAATTCGACCTTTTAAGAGGGATTTTTAGAGCTAATGGAGGTTTTAAACAGAATTTCTATTTATTCACTATCCATTAGTGTCAAATGTCATTTCATTAATTTTTTTATTTGAATTATTATTTTATTTGAAAAATGTCAAATGAGCTAAAGAATTATTAAAAAAACATCACAATTATGAAAAAAGTCCAGACTAGAATTTTTTGTAGGTATACACACATGCATTTGTACCATAAAAAAGAACAAAATTCAAAGAAATTAATGCATTTCTTGTCTACTTCGCACAGATAATACCTACTAGATCAACTAGATTATATTCTCCGCTTCAAAACTAATCATTTTTGAGATGCTGCATAATACATACATAACATACATAACATTGCAATTGAAGCCATGAGAAGAAGAGATATAAAGCTTACTTCTAAACCAATGACACGAGATGAGTGCCGATAACACTTAAATTTAAGTTGTTATTTGACACCGATGGAAAAAATTAAAAATTTCACTTAACTCCTTCTTCTTCTCATGGTTTCAATTGTAGGTTGTAGCATTCTTTGGTTACCACTGGTATATCGTTAATCTCTTGCATTTTCTGGCGTTTTCAGCTGCAAAATACTTACGGGTCATAGTTTTTTGGTTTTTCTTCCAATTCAAATCTATTTGATTTGACAAAATTGTAGCTTTTGACAGATTATTTTTCAAACAAAATAAAAAATCCCTAGGATATTTTTAACAGAGTTTTAAATTTAAAGTTTCCATTAAAAGTAAGGACTTTAACTAAAGAAGAGTGAATTAAATGAATTTTTAATGATGTATACTTAAAGGCGACAATAGTTTAACGAGGCCGTTAACTAAAGCGATAAATTTCAAAATTTAATGGAGGCTCAATAAATTGGCCCTTAGAATTATATTTTTGATTTAAAAAAGGTCACGAACATAGAAACAATTATAAAACAATAATACCATTAAATATTGTGTACATACTTACACACCATAGAAAAATATTTGATTTGACCCCTAAAAACATAAATAAAGATGAAAACTTAGGGCCATTTTTTTCACTCGGAGTTGAACATAACTTGAGAATTTTTATATTAAAAATTCTCAAGTTTTGTTCAACTCCGAGTGAAAAAAATGGCCCTTAATTCTTTATTCAGAGCTCTGAACTTTTGAAGGATTGAGTTAAAAACTAGACTGACATTTCTTAAAGCTTTTCGATTTAAAAATAATTTTGAAATTTAATCTTCAGCTAGCTGCATTTCCTAACCGTCCTTAAAACGTTTAAATTTTAACCTTAATTTGACTTGAAATTTTTTTAAACAAAATTTCTAAAAACAAAATTAAATTAAATTGATTTCAGAACCTAACAGCGTTTTTACGTAGGTACAGGTAAACTTATTTTTGAACAAGTTACGTAACTATATTTTAACAGCTTGTATTCATGAAAATAAAATATACAACCTGCTTTGTTTTTACTGCTGCAAAAATATTTACCAAAAGATTCTATTTCTGTAGAGCAAATATCTTTTAACGCTTAAACGCAAATCGAAAAAAAAAAATAGTGAAAAATCATCGAAATCAGTGTTACACTTTGAGATAAAAAAAAATATCACCATTTGGCATGGCTACATCTTTATAAAGTTTTTTTTTTTGTTTCTATGTTTGTTTTTATTGTTGTTCAAATAAAAAAATAACTACACTTGATCAAATAATTTGTGGCATGAAACTAACAACTTTCTATAATACAACAGCAGCTCACATGTTTTTCACGTTATTGTTTGTTTGTTTTTGTAAAAATACAGGTGGGATAGTCTGATGGAATATTTTTGGAATTATCAAGGTCGTTTTATGGAATAAGTACACTAAAAAAATAAGAGGAAACGGGTCGTTATTCTACATTCCAAAATTCTGTATGACCAAAATTCTGTATTTGAATGAAATATTCTGTATGAACATAATTCTGTATTCCATTATTCTGCTTTTCTATTATTCTGTATTTCAAAATTCTGTAAATCCAAAATTCTGTTTTCAAAATTCTGCAAATCCAATATTCTGCTTTTTGGAATTCTGTATATTCCAAACTTATACATTTTTATCTTGCCTGTTGAACAATTTATATTCAATTAACAAATTAAGTATAACAGTGTATAAGAGCCGTACCAAAGATCTGTATTCCAATGTTCTGTAAATGATAAAAGAAAAGTTGTTTTGATAATGAAAAAAAGTGCTCAAAAGTGCTTTTATCATTTACAGAATTTTGAAATCTAGAATTTTGTTTTTAAAAGAATTTCAGAATACAGAATTTTAAATTTACAGAATTTAAAAATACAGAATTTTGAATTTACAGAATTTTAGAATACAGAATTTTGGAATACAGAATTTTGAAATCTAGAATTTTGTTTTTAAAAGAATTTCAGAATACAGAATTTTAAATTTACAGAATTTAAAAATACAGAATTTTGAATTTACAGAATTTTAGAATACAGAATTTTGGAATACAGAATTTTGAAATCCGAATTTTGGCCCATACAGAATTTCGACCCCAACCCAAAATAAGAGTAAAAAGGGTTAATTGTTAAAGTTTTTTTTTTCTTTAGTTTACAAAAACGACGAATTTGGTTTATTTATAGAACATGTTTTGGCGTCTTAAAACATGAAAGGCACCACTGTGTGTTCGTACTGGGAACACTTAAAATTTCCAAATATTTTGGTTTTGCAAATACAATTTTTTTTTTTTTTTTTAATCCCATAAAGGTCACGTTTCAAAAGACGTGACGTGAAGATTCTTATGAATCTTGTTATATTTCATATTTGTTTTCAATACAAATTAAAAAAAAACACCCTTTGCACTTGTTCAACCTGCAAAAATCATCTATAAAAAAATTCTAAAAAAAATTTTACAATGATCTCGAACTTTCATTACTACATTTTTATTTAAAGTGTTTAGCAAAGTAAATAGGTTCAAGGTGCTCTAGTTCATGTTGTTTCTATATTTTACTTCTGAATATTTATAATTTATGCTTTTTTATTTAGAAACAAATTGCCTATGCACATATCAAGGGCGTCAACTAGTTTTGCATGTAAAAAAGCAAAAATATTATAAATTCTTGACAATCAAGTAATACAACTATATTATTCTATTGAACAATTATAAAAAACAAAATTATAAATCAATCAAAATGTACAAATGAAAATACAAAAAAAAAAAAAACTTCCTGCATCCTAATTACACGCTATTATTTTAGAGTTACAGTCTTTGAATATTAAAGTTGTATAAGTAAATGATCTCAATAAGAAATACAAATCTCGCGCTGTCTTGTTGTCACTCAATTTTTTTGTGTGTGATAAGAAATAAAGAGGACAATAAACAGAAGAAGACAAATTAAATAAAATCAAAATAAAATAAAACTAATATAAAATCATAAAGAAAAATATACAAAAACAACAACAAGAACTTAAATGATATTAGGTGTATCAGTATCTGTGTGTATTTGTATATATATTTTTTTTATTTTATTAAATTTCGAATTCAGGTTGTGATGTGCCTAATACAATCAGAGTCTGTTAACATTCTATACAAGAAAAAAAAAAAAAACAATCATTTAGAAATACTAACAACAACAACTGGTCAGAAATCTCTGGATGCTTTTTTTTTTTTTTGTTCTTCCTCACTTTATCGATGATTTTGATTTTTTTTTCTTGTCTTTTCTTCTCGATTATTTGATCTTGATCAGTTATGAATCTGAATCTGTTTTGTTTGTCTCTATAACAACCGACAAGACCAGAATGAGCATTTTGTTGTTTAACATTTACACACTCTCTCTACTCTATCTAAAATTTAAAATTCATACGTTTTTTTTTTCTTTATAAAAAATATGTACCCGACGACAACTTGTTGTTGACAGTAATTTCAGACAAAGTGTTCCCACTTTATATGATCTTATATCACTTTAAAAGAAAAACATAAAAGAATTTTATTTTTTTTTTTTTATTTAATTTTTTAATGAAACGTTGAAAGAATTCTGACCGTTCTTTAGTATTTGTATGTGTCGTACCCTGGGCTGTTTTTCAATAGCATCGAAAAGAATTTTGATTTCGATCTGGTACGCAGATCGAGATAAATTTTAGCTCCCATACAAATTTTCGAAATGAGTTAGCTGAGCTAAAATTAATCTGAGCATCTTATCAATAATTTGTCTGGGAGCTATAATTTAGCTCAGATCTGCGTACCAGGCTAAAACGTTGAAATGATGGGTGACTGCAAATTTGAAGTCGCATTCGTAATCTGAATTCAATGAATGCAATCATTTTATTGAATTCTTCAAAAATTGCATACATCGCAAATATTAAAAACTTATTTTTATTGTTATTTAATTGTGATAAATATGAAAATGCCAAAAAAAATAAGAGAATGCAAATCAAAACTACGTTAATATTTACTTTAGTTGAACAAGGTCGAACAACTTTTTGATATTTTTGACCTAAAAAAAAAATTCTATTTAAACCATAATCTGCTCGCCATTTTGGAGGCACCATTATAGAGCACGATTTTGAATAAAAAAGTTGGCATCTTTTTTGTATTTCCCATACTTATATACTTCAGTGTACCATAACTTTTCGCCAAGAAATGGCCGTGCAAAAATTTTTTTTTACTCCAAAAAGCACCACTGTGCGCTATTCGAGTATAAAGCATGGTAGTTTGGTACATACTCCTAGTGAAATGAACAAAAAAAAAACACATCTCAACTTGTGAACATTCGAAATTAATCGCTGATGTACCATTTCATGAACACGCTTACAATGAGCTACATATACACATTCCGTTTGGAAAGCATTCAAGGCTTTTTTTCTTTAATTTTCAAATTTATTTGTTTGAAAAAATTGTACAAGGCGTAATTGCAATCAGGTTTTTTGATAATAACAATATTCAGATTTTTTGTATGACTTAAAATGAAGTGTCAAAAATAAAATTCAATTTAGTTGGGAAAATTTCATTCATTTACCTCACATTCAGAAAATGATTTGTTCTAAAAATTGCTTTTGTTTAGTTTTTAGAAAGTCACAAGTTTATTACTATATTTGTTGTTGCACTTGAAATAACGTCTCTTAAAACATATTTCTATCTCTCTTATATTGCTTCGCTTTCGAGATAAAGTTAATTAAGAAAAGATTCCTTGATTTTATTCATACAAATAGAGTATGAGAAATTTTTAGAATTAATTTCGTCAGAAATGTTTCTAACTAGACACGTTTTTTAGCAGTGATGAGTTACAGATAGCTAAACAAACTTAGGTACATAGATTTCAACGTCGAAATCCAAAATGTACATAGGTACACATAATTTTGAGTATGACGTTTTTATTCTGTTGTGCATAATTTTTTTTAGATTTTTTCACTTGTGGTCCAAGGTTTGGTGAATTTTTTATTTTTATTGTTTTGCTTGTCATATATAAATGTATTTGACTCAAACATTCTTGTTTTACAAATAAATTTAATAACATCATGGAACCCATAGGGTCACAAATATAGAAAATCTAATATAGTTATTAGTCTCGTTCTTTCTTATATACTCAGTAGCTACTACTCAGTTTTTAATTTATTAGCAAAATAAAAACAAATTACACAAGTATTTGTGCTGTTTTTATTTTTTCGAATAAAATAAAAAATGAGTAGCTATACTGCTGAGTATTAGAAAAAACACGTCTTATATTGCTTAGTTCTGAATACAAGTGGGCAAATATTCAATTGTTAGAAATCTGTAAAGAGCTCTCGCAAACGTACCTTAATAAGCCAAATGTGATTAATTTTGGTAGGTTAAAATGAAATTTGCTTATATACTCTAAAAGGATGAATATATTTAAAATTTTCAAGTGCAGCAGGTTTTGAAGGATAATGACAACCTTCAGTTGTTACCAATTGTAAAAATTCCGCAACACTCGAAAACTATGGTAGCAAGACCATAGTTTTCGAGTGTTGCGGAATTTTTACACTCTCCATATCCTTAAATTTCCTCTTCTTTCAAAAAACACAATTCTTGCTGTTTTTGCTACTGTTTGCCACTGTTTAGTTAATATGAAATGACAAAAAAGAAAGAGGTATTATTTTTTTTTTTTTGTTGAGAGGCGTCAGATTGCCTGGAATCAGCATTAAAGAAATACCTTAAAATCATGTATTATATGTCTATTTTTGTTTTGTTGCGGACATGATATATTTCTAGACTTTTGAGGTTAGTTATATAATACCAAGACGAAGATTTTGGGCAGTCAAAAATTTTAATTAGCATTCATTCCGAGTTTTACTCTTTTTTCGCCTTATTTAAATGTACTCAACAATATAAAAATAATACAAAAAATACATATTTCCATACATTTCATATGAAAGAATGAGGTTTATTTTAAACTAACGTTTCTCGAAGACAAAAAGATTTCAAAACATTTTACCAACACCCACAATAATTTCTAATCGACAAAAAAAAAAAAATATTAAGCAACGATAACGTTGATGCATAATTTTTCTTATGGCTAAAAGGACCTTGTGTATCAAGGAGACTCTATGGATTGTATAATAAATAACGCGAAATTTTATCAAAAATTGATACAAATGTATAGATAACAATCTTTTTTTATCAAAAAACAAAACCGACTTCCATGGATCAAAAGTGGGTTTTGTGGTTTTTCTAATAGTTCCTATGGCTATAACTGAACGATTGAAATGGGACCTCATTGCAGCCACCAGCTTTCCAATACAAAAAGAATTATCAAACATAAAGAAAAAAAATCCTCCTTTTTGGAAGTCGGTAAAAAGGCAAACACTTATAATTTTCAATATAATAATTCGTTATTTGCATTGAACTCTTTTTTTTTTACTATGTTTAACTTTTAGCATTCAATTCAATTTATATTATTTATATTGGATCAGTTGAAATTGGATTTCAATATTTCCGTTCGCTCACAAATAATATTAAAGTTAAAAAAATTTTGTGCAAAAATATATAAAATACATTTTCTCTTTTGACAAACAAAAACATTGGACAGATACAACTAAATAGGTTATAAAATAAATTAACCGTAATGAGCATTCAATTATTAGTTTAACTCCCAGTCACTCCTATAAGCACCTGCCTTCCAATTTGAACCAGAATTTTTTTCTAAACCAAATAACATGTCTTTCCTGATAATAATAGTAACATTAAGAAATACAACAACAACAAAATAAAACTAAGCAAACCTGAGTTGCAAGCCCTGTCATTAAGAATGAATTAAAAAAAAAAAAAAAAGAAAATAACAAAATTTCAAGTGGCAACACTACTTTCAAAAAAAAAACCAATACCAACACCTTTTAACCAGCAGCAGTATGGTGTTGTGTGTGGAACAACAATATAATTAACATTAACAATCATCATCATCATGATCAACCTAAAGAGCGAAAAACTTGTATAAAGTAAAACAGTTTGAAACTTTCAATCGGCCGTGCTATACAAAACGACGCATTAAAAAAATTTCGTTTCGATCTTTTTTTTTTCAATCTTGTCTTGTCTATAAGATACAAAAAACCCCTTAAGCAAATTGAATGAACTTCAATAAGATATATTATTTGTGGTTTTAACTCTTGGATTTTATCAATATCAACAAAATAAAAAACACTCGAAGTGATAATATTTTGTAATTTCACTAAAATTCAAAAAAAAAAAAAAAAACAGGAAGAAATATAAAGTTTCGTTATAAATTTTGGCAACATCCACTCGTCCTGGTTGTTACATGTAAAGAATAATTCAAATCTAATAAGCGCTCAACCGTGAGCATGATACCTCACTGCGGATATCGTTACACATGGAACCGTGAAATTGTGTTCAATTCACAAAAATTGGTGAAGAGACGTTAAATCTCCCAACAACAACAAGGAGTCTCAATACAAATTGCAGCAGCAAGCGCGTCTTTCGTTTTATTTTTTTTGTATCTCAAACTCTTTTTTTTTCCATTCATAAATATTTTTTAATATTTTTTTTTTTGTTACATATTTTTTTCTATAACACTTTTTTTTTTTTAACTTACGTCAAGAAGAACAATAAAAAAAATATATATATAAATATTTAATTTTTCTTATTTTTTTTTTTTTACTTTTATCTTTAATTTTATTGTGCATGCAATTTTTTTTCTATTAATCTTTTTATATAAAATATATCGTATAAACATTCAATAAAAAAAGAAAAACAATAGTTCAACAGGTAGATTTAAATTTATAAAACAAAAAAAAAAATCTCAAAACCTTCCATTAAACTAAAAACAAAATAAAAAAAAAAAAAATACAAAAAATATTGAAGAAATCTGTGATTCGTTAGCCATTCGGTTCTAGTTAACACAAAGAAATTAAATAATTGCATTTTTGTTTGTATAGTTGAGTAGATAATAATAATTTTTTTTTTATTTTATTTTCTTGTTGCTCTATAATAATACAAAAATAATTTTAATAAATAATTTAGACTTATTTTTGATATTTATATTTAATTAATATTTGCCATAGAATTGTTTACATTTTTATACAAAAAAATAGAAAAATCTCAAGTTTTTATCTCTTTAAGCTTTTTTTTTTTTATACATAAAATAGATATAAACCATTTTTTTTGTCGATATAACTTTTTTTTGGTTTGTTTGCATTTGTTAACTCGCGCCGAAAAATACGAGTATCTTGCTGCTGCAATAATGAATGCCTATGCGACAGCGAATACATTTGGTTAGTATTTTTTTTTTTTTAGCTATTTGTTATTTCTTTTTGTTTTTCAGTGATTCTTCAATATGCTAAATGCTATGCGGATGTCATTTAGATTACATTTTTTAATGTTTGTTTTTGTTTTGTTTTTTTTTTGACAATTTTTGGAGGAATTTTTTGAAATATTTCATATTGGAAAAAAACCGGGGGAATGTACACACTATGTTTTTTGTTTTCTATTTTTAGAAAAACAAGAGAAAAAGAGATACTTACCTACATAGAAATAATAACAAATACAAAAATTTAAAACAAAAACATTCACACATGGCATGGATGGTAACAGACTATCTCTCTTGGAGTGTATTATTTTGGGGAATCTTTTAATGAGCGTCATAAACGGAGTAGATAGAAGATTATTATTATTTTTTTTTTGCAATGAGATAAGGTGATTTAAATGGTATGGGAACACCGATATTTTTTTGGTAGTTAGGTATTCTTTTTTTTTTCTTTGTTTAATCTCATGGTCGTTGGATTAATCTGAGGCTTTTAGGAGATATACCCATTTATAGTCTTTTTTATAGATTTTAATTGTTTTTTTTTTTTTTTGGCTTCTTGGTGTTAAATATTTATTAAGCGTAAGCATTAAGCATGTGCTTTATTTTCAGCTGATTTATATAATATGAAACGTTGAATAGTTTGTTAAGCTGTATTTAATCGATAGGGTATTATTTGAAAACCAAATGTCAGCTGTCAACTTTTATAATAATCTTTTTTATCAAAAAACAAAACCGACTTCCATGGATTAAAACTGGGTTTTATAGTTTTTCTAATAGTTCCTATTGCTGAACGAAATTGAAATGAGACCACATTGCAGTCACCAGCTATCCAATACAAAAAGAATTATCAAAATTGGTTCACCTAGTCAAAAGTTATGAGGTAACAAACATAAAAAAAAAATACAGGCGAATTGAATACCTCCTACTTTTTGGAAGTCGGTAAAAATGTAAATCATTTAAAAATGCGTCAATTTTAACACTTTGCAAAAGAAACTAATTTAAAATTACCATTAAGACAGTGTCTGAAATTGCAGATCAACTCAGCAAATCACAGCACATATTATCACAAGTTTTGATTGGAACAAATTAATTTTGAGATCAATTTATTTGAATGAGTTTCTTTTGGAAAAACACACCTTTTGGTGGTTGTTGTTTTACTTATTTTTTAATGGTTTCAAAAGAATTGACTAAATGTTCCCTGTGATAGTTCTTTGATAGACTGTCCATAACGAGTTGTCCTGTGATGTTTGACATAGTTATTAACAGGTTTGGCTTAATATCAATGTTACAAAAAGAGATTGGTCTACGCCTGCATATATTTTGAGTGTCACACCGTGATATGTTATTGCTGAGATTCTGTAAGATTATACCATTGTATATATATTTCTATAGTACTATCAATCCATGAAAATACTTTAGCGACATCTTTTGGTAGATCTGCACTTCAATTTTCTGCATAAGGTTCAAACATAAAATAAACTAGCGGTCCCAGCGGTGGCGACGCAAAACAGAAAATTCTACTTCATGAGAGTACTATAAGAATATATATACAATGATTATACCCTCAAAATTATTTTTCTTCGTTAAACTTGTGAGAATTTTTTGAGAGATTTTAATTTTCCTTTGAAAAATCATAATGCTCTATGTTGATCCATGGAATTCGGTTTTGTTTTTTGATAAAAATGATTTGTTCTGGAACTTGTATTTAAGTATTTTTTTTTTTTTTCTTTAATGAATTTGCAAAATTTTGTAACTTAGGGTTCAACGATCTATATCAGGGTTGTAAAAATATAGACTAAGAAGTTTGCTTTTGAAATAAAAATTATGTACCGACACATTTTGCATTGAATTTTATTTAATGCCATAACGTTTTTTTGTAAGAAAATGTTCGGTTTACGTAAATTTTTTTTTTTTATTTTAAAAATTTTTAATTTGCAATTATTTCATTGGGCAAGAAGGATTTTGTTTTATTGAGTTTGATGAACTTTTCCGATTTTTTTTTTGGGGCGCTGAACTTGAATTCGAAGTCAAAAATGTTCTATCAGCTCGCGGTTTCGAGATACTTTCGTTATAAAATTTCGATAATCGATTTTTTGCTATGTACTTTTTAAGCATTTCCCTAGCTTATATGTGGTTTTGCTGAAACAAAACAAAGCAATATTTTTCTAGATGTTTTGGGTGCTGACTTGAATCCGAAATTAGATTTTTTTTCTATCAGCTTGCGTTTTTGAGATGATTCAATATATTTGATATATTCAATAATTGATTTTTTGCTATATTTTAAGCATTTTCTTAGTACCTGTTTAACCCAAACTAGAGCTGCAAGAAAAAAACTGAGTGCAGAAAAAAACAATTAAGAAGCTCCATAAAACATAAAAAGGTGCAATTTTGCTGACAAGTGTTATTATTTTATTTGCATTAATTTTTTTTTAAATTTGTAATGAAATCCAAATGAATTTAAAAAAAAAATGATTTTACACAATTCTTATCTTTATCAAAGAATTCAAACCGTGTAAAATTCGTTAGTTTGTAGTTTTTTTTTCATAATTTATGGTTGATTAATATAGGAGAATAGAAATATCAACAAGAATTCAATTGCAATTGCTTGCACCAGAAAGCTTAAAGTTTTCAGTATTTATTTTAATTAATGAACTGTGGAATACTCACCTTATATTGAAAATTTGATCTATTTTTTTTTTTTTTTGAGATTCTGAAAACGAATCTGAAATGGCCCAACAAAATTCCTTACGCCAACTATTAAATGTGATTTAAAATATCAAAAAAAGTTGTTTAATAAAATTAGAGAAAATTACCAACAATGTATTACCCAATTTGTTGTACGACTTTTGGCTTCCGTTCAAAAGGGTATTGACAAATTCCTAAAAACAGATATAAAAATATATAAATATACACTCCTTTTCATCAAAATAGGCACACAACTTTTCAAATGTTCAGTATTCTTTTTTTCCTTACAGTGTAGGAAAAATGAAGATTTTTTGATGTCAAGTCATTGTTTAAAATGTTAGCAGAATCAGCAAAAAAAAAGTGGTCAATTAAATGAATTTAAACCAAGTTCTTCTTAAAAATGTATTTTAATTATTTTATTTTTTGTATAGTGGCGTTTTTACTCCTTAAAAAATAACAAAACTGTCCAGAAATTGCATTGTTAAATCTCTTTTCGCAATCTATTTTAATCTCATCCCTAAATTGTTGAATGGTGGGTTAGGAAATATTTTTGTCTTAAAATCGACTATCACAAATTTTATCAGTACGGACTAGCCATTTCCAAACATGTTCAACAAGGTTCAGGGTTGCTTTCTATGGCAGATACTGAAGTAGTTCCTAAATTTGCACTTCCTCCCAATAATTTACAGACCATTTTTTGTGGTAGGAGGCGTGGTCCTGTTGAAAAATTCAGTATATTGGTTCACAAACACTAGAGAATTAAGGAAAAGTTTCTTGAATATTCATTTACAAATAATTTTGTGACTATTCTTCATGTTTGAAATTCATTCATTCATTGTATTATCGTAGTAGATTACTTTCTTCCATGCCTTAACACTTCTTTTTGACAATGAAGTTGGTCTCAAAATGATTTCTCCTTTCGCAGAATGTTAATTTCATAGTTTAACTCACCAAGGCCACATAATAAATTATATCTTCGTTGATCCAAAATAACAAAAAATACCACTCAACTTTTCATGTGGTAAGGGATTTCAAAAACCTTAAACGCATACAATTCTGTTCTTGGTTTAGTAATTGTGTCTTTTCAAAATTCAGCCATTTTAGAAGATTGGGACTAATGACCATTCTATTTACTGTCCTAAAATTGCAAACAACAACTGTTTTTCACTTTTATTCTTGTCGTTAATCCACCAAAACTGGTAGCACATGTAAAAATTTACTCGTTTAAAGAGTGTTTTTTTTGCATTTTTTTTACCACCATTCATTTTTTTACCCCTAGAATGTTTGTATCTGAAGTCTGGATAGAGCATATTAACAAATCGTAATTTTTTTTAACCAAACCAGTACTGGTGGAACCTTAATTTTTTGTTTTATTTTTTAAGGTGTTTTCGCCAAAATTTAGCGATTTTAATCCACCCATGTTTTTCAAAATGGTAGTATGATTATTAAATTACACTTAGGAAAGTCCAGTTACTTGTTTTAATGGTAGATTTGCTCGAAACCCACAAAAACATTAAAGATACATATCAAGGGTGTACCTATTCTGATGAAGAAAAAAATAAGTTAATTTTTTCTCAAAAAATACTTTACCATAAAAACAATGGGAAAGTTATGGTCCATTTTGAAAAAATTTTAGCCGTTACTTTTCCTAACATCTTAAACAATCAAAAAACAATAAAATCTTGTTAGGTCACGCACCACCATTGGGGACAAATGATTAATGAACATTTGAAAAGTTGTTTACCTATTCTGATGAAAAGGAGTGTATATAGCGCAAAATTCAGTGCTGGTTTCCAATTTCCTATATTTCACCAATGCAATGTAATAAATCTTGTATGGTAGGTTCATAAAATTTTTTTTTTTTTTGCTACAAGTTAAACTTCTCTCTCTCCTATTAAATAGAGTAAGAAGTCTACAATCTACAAAAAATGTTGTAAAACAACTTCAAATTTACCTTCACCTACTAATCTCTTGAATACAACACAAGTTTTGTGCACAAAATATTTCTTGCCTTCGGTTAAATTATCAAAACTAATTGTATTTCGTTACACCTTTGGTCATTACTCATTACGAACAAAAAAAAAAAAATAAGTTTTTCCACATTGTTGTTGGTATCTAAAAGTGCTATGTGTTACTACACTTCCCACTTGTACGTAAGTACAACATAACTTTGGTTTACTCGTGTGGAAAGATCGACATAAACTTTAAATTGTCTAATCCAGTTTTACCACTGCTAATGTCCGATCCAAATAGTGCATATTTGAAAATGTTTAAATAGTTATTTAAGCCCACAGACGAAAAATTCTATCCTACTTGTCTTGGTGACACCAAAGTTGTCATTTATTGAATTTAAATCACGTTTAGATTTTTTTTATAATTCTTTGAAAGCAAATTCGAAGTCAATTTTGTATTTCCTATCGAAGAAATAGAGTTAATGAATGCGTAGGTGTTAGCAATCAAGTAATCAAGTTCGCTGTCACGATTTGATGCAAAAACACTTCTGATTTTTATTCTTGTAAAAAAAACTCGTTAGTTATAGTTGCCAATGTTATTTAAATTTTTTTCTCGGAAGTAGACACAATAGACTACACGAACTTCAGAAAACAGTTTTCAGACAGTTACAATCTTCTTATTTCAATTTTATTTATTATTCACAAATATTTAATTAACTGTGTTGATTCTTCGCAGATGTATAGCTTCTATCTTTACAAAGATTATAGCGCGATAAAATCGAATAGAAGATTTATAATTTATTTATATTTATTTTGCCGGGCACGTATTTTTAAAATAATGTGGGTATACTTTTAAAATAAATACAATGATCAGACTAACTAGACATGCATGCTGCAGTGACGCAAAACAAATTATTTACATTATTATAAAAAAATAAGTATATCTTATTAAATATCAAAATATCGTAAATTAAAAAAAAAAAACGTGATTAACGTAAATAAAAAATATATATCATTAGCTGAGAAAAAAAGGTGAGAAAAAAGTTCGAATTTATAATTAACTTTCACACCTAAAATGAGGTCTATCACTCACTCTAAGTCAAGGCTAAAGCAAGATATATCTTATCTTTTTGCAAAGCTACCATATTAAGCTCTTAAAACAAAAGTAGACAAAAATAATTATGATTATTTACAATGTTTTGTTATTTTTATTTTTAAATATTTTTTTTTATAAAGATTAGAAAACTTTTCTAATCCAATTTAATTGCATTCGTGCATTTTTGAGATTCAATCAAACTTTTCAAAATCCCTTCCTTTTTGTACTGGTTAATCAATACTATCGAACGTCTTTAAATTCTTCTATTAACTTAATTATTTTGTTATTTTTTTTTTTCAAGATGTTTATGAATAAAAATAAAAGTTATCCATCAAAGGTCAAGCTCTATAAAAAACAACAATTAAACTGTTTGTGTTCCAATATTAGGGTCAATGAATTTATTGATCGAATTTAAATACAAACAAACAAAACAAAAAAAAACATTTTTTCAAACTTTCTCGATCGTACAGAAAGAGTTCAATAATTTATTTATTTGGCACCCCTCAAACAAAAACACATTTCAATTTTATGTCATGGAAAGAAACTTTATCATTATTTGCTTTCTCATTTATGGCGCCCAAATTGAAAATAAATTTGACAAAAAACATTATGAAATTCGGAAACAAGTTTCATTATTATTTTAATTACTATCCCCAAAAAAAAATGTTAATACTTTTGAAAGATTTATTTTTAAACTTGAAATCACAGTGGCGCAAACATAAAATTTCAGAATATTCTTTTGTTTGGCAACAAAAAGGGCCAAATGATTTGACTGATAGATTTTTCTTATCTTATGCACTCTACTTACAATGTAAATTTATTTTAAATTGATGTCTATTAAGTTGTTTTTAATAGATAACCCAGTTAATTGCTTGTTTTTAAAATGGTCAAAATATAAATTAGACTCTATTAATAGAAATGTTAACACGCGTACTTTAACTATTTGATGTCCTTGTACATTATTATTGGGTTATATATACAGTAAAGCCTCTTTAGTCCAGAGAATTTAATTTTTTTCTTATTTTTTGTCTTTTCCATAAAATACAAAAAAAAGACAATTTTGATTCATTCTGAAATTTTATGATCTTTAAAATTTGGAAAATTTTGTCACTTACACATCTTTACAACCGACATCTTTGATTTGATTCTACAAAAACTGAAAAGAACAAAAAGTGGTTTTGGTTCTCTGGACCTGTACTATTCTTTGAACAAATCTATCAACTTTAATTTAGTCGGTAGTTTTATTTTGTTACTGTTGCGGTGCCAATGTTTCAAAAGTCTTGTCAAAATAATTTTTTTACTGGATTTTTTCTATCCGAATTCAGTCAAACAAACAGTTAAACATTTTTGTAAAAAATTTCCAGTAAAAACAACATCTTATTTTTTTTTTTGAAAACAAAATTATAGTAGAGTAACTAAAGCAAATTATTAGGTAACCCGGCCGATTTAAAATTGCCGATGTTGCCGTCTTGTTTTTTTAAATTAAAATTAAATTTTTTTTGAACAAATGATAGCAAAAGATTCTTTAGATAATTTAAGGAACAAAATTATAATGGAGTAAGGGACAATCTTCCAAACACAAAAAAAAATATTTTGAAAACAACGGCAACACCTACAATATTTTAAAATACATTTTTAAAAAGCCAGAAGCTCATTCCTATCTCTTAAATTAAAATCCACTAAATTTAATTAAGAGTTTTTGAAAAAATGGTCCTCAAACTCTGAACTAAAAAAAAATGTTATTAGAAAATTTTAAATTACTTTTTTCCAAACTTTTTCTAATAAAATATGAATTTATTTTTAAAACATTTTTGGCCATAAATATTATCAGTTGAATTTCGAAGCAGAAAAGGTAATATATATCTTCTGAAAACAAAAAATTAAAAATTACTTCAATTTCAATGGGTTTTTTTTTGATAAAAACTGAATTTTTGCATTGACATAATTAATTTTCTCAAAGACTTTGGTAAATAAGAACTCTAAATTTTTGATATTTAACTTTCAACACTAAGGGTTATTAAATGAATAAAAAATAATTTTATATTTAGTTGTTGAACTTTGAAAAAAAAAATAAGTTAAATTTTTTTTCAAAACTTCTATTAAAAAAAGTTCTTCGAAAATGAAATACTTTTTAATTTTTTTCGTAAACCGTAATACATATTGACATGCCCTTTTATAATTTCAAATCATAATAAATGCGGCCAAAAAATTTGAAAATAAATGCATTTTATTATTACGAAAAAAATTTAAAAAGAACAAAAATCTGATTTCAGTTACCATTCTTTCAAAAGCCCTTCATTCAATTAACTTAATTTTAATTTAACTAATATGACTAGGCTTCTAGCTTTTTAAAAATGTATATTAAAATACTGTAGGTGTTGACGTTGTGTTCAAATATTTTTTTTTGTGTTTGAAGTCAATTAATAAGAAAATTGCATCTATCGCTTGAACGATGGAAGATTGTCCTTGAATTTCCTAGACAATCTTTTGACATCAATTAATTTATGAAATTTAAGAAAAATTTTTGAAAAATAATTTTTTGTTCACAAAAATCTTCAATTAAATTTAAAAAATCAAAACGGCAACACCGATAATTTTTAATCTAGATATAGACTTTTAAGTATTTTTAATTACCGACGTTTGAAAAAAAAGATCATCAAAATCTAAGCTGTTCGGCCGGGTTCCCTAATATTGCCAATTTTTGAGCTTTAGTTACTCCACTAGTAGGTACTTTCTATGTAGAGCTAAATTTTCAGATCGAATTTAATGTAAGCTTCTCTCCGAAATCTTATTTAAAAAAAAAATCTGTAAAATAAAACAGTCGGCTGGGTTCAAATTTTTCTTTCAGTCCAAACCGTAAAAACTGAATTCAATCAAACAGGCAACACTGTTGTGTAAAATGTGCATAGCGTAATGCACTTATTTTAATACGTTTATGAATATTGCTTTTAAATATGTACATTTTAAGTTGTGACAATACTGATCAAGGTCCTTTTCAATGGGAACATGATTATTTCATATTTCTTTACAATAATTTAATTCCAATCTTTTTAATATTTTTGAAGTTATATTAATGATGGATGACATAGCCGAATTGCGAACATTCGTTCACGGTAGATAGGTAGGTAGAAATGGTGGTAGAAAGAGTACCCGCTCAGGAAAGCAAATTTAGAGCTGTGACAACAGCACGTAACTCGATACAATCGCGTGTGTTCGACACAATCGAGTATCGCCAGCATCTAATTTGTTTCAATCGAAGGTTTTCAATGTAAAATGTCCGATTGATCCAAAATAGGTGTGGTCCAAGAAAGACAAAATTACTGATTGTTTTGGTCCTGAGATATTGTTGGTCTGAACCTGCCCTGATCAGATACCTACCTAAAGCACAAAAGCAGAGTTCGTCCATCAGGGGACTCAGTGAATAAGTCCTTAGTCCACATTACATGTAGATTTTATTGCGTAAAAATCTTAGATTAAAAAGATTAAATTAATTTTAAATTAAAAATTTTGTGGCAGTTTTTTCGTCATGATATCGACTTTTCGAAAGTGTTTGATCATGTGTTAAGGGAATGTCGATATTGAGGCTAAAAGGTGGCAAAAATAAATTTCACAAAAAAAAAACAAAAATCAAAGATCAAAACGACAAAATCCCTCAGTATTGTCAAATAATTGCTATACTTTCGTCATTGTCATAATTTTTGTTTTGTTACTCTACATTCTATATGGCATGAGGAAATCAATTTCATCAACACAATATTGAGTTGAGATTTGTGATTCATTACGTTTCTAGTGTTACCCCATAAGCTATCGCTCTTACTGAGAAACAGAAAAAAAAGAACTCATGTTCTACTTCAATCATTTATATGAACTGAAAGTCGAAAAGGTTATCATTTGAATAACCAATACATTGTTATTGAAATAAAGAAAATATCAATCTGAAAGGAAAATAACCCCGATCTGTTTAACACAAAACAGAAACAATAACAACAACAAAAATATCAACACGTTCCACTTTTTGAAATTTAATTTTTCCTTGTTATTGGAAACAAATCAACTTTAAGTCAATAGATTTTTTTCAACCCCGTTTTTATTGATAAGTTATATTTTTCTGCAACCCTATATAGAGTTAGCATAGCAACTTAAATGATTTTTTTTTTTATTATAATTTGTTTATCAAGACTCAGTCACACCTGCTTCATTAAAAATTCAAAATGTTCTGGGTTGTTGTTTTTTTTTTTTATCTCGTACTTGTACTTACTTTTAGTTGGGGGCTTATAGTTAAATATTGAGAAATTAACATACTTGTTTTGTCCATGCGAGTAGATCGTTAGGCATTTTTTTTGTTGTTTTTGCTTGTGATTCATTTGTTTATTTGCTCGAAACCTATTCTACTGGTTCAAGGACGTTTATAAAATGCAAGTTTTTTTTTTAATTTATATGTAAGACAGCCAAGTCAAGCCATATTCACCACCCTTCAACTTTTTTGCTCCTTTTCTACTATGGTTAAAACGAAGGAACAATTTCTTAGAAGTACATTCTTTGATGATAGGACCAACTGTCAGAAACAGAGGTCAAAGGCTTGATATCTTTTCTCAAAGTGATTACAAGGATCGACTTATCGACCAGCAAGCTTTTTAATTTATAAACCAATGAGTTTACTTCTCTAGTAAAAAGTATAGGTGCTAGAAAATATGGCAAAGTTGGTATGAGAATTCTCATAGCTTTTTATTGGTATTCCGTATCCTAAGCTAAATATAGTTTGAAACTTGAAAGTAAAAGATTCCTTATAAAAAGGGGTCAATTTCCAGGGTTCATTGCTCTAAACCACCTTCTTTCCAAATTTGTTTATATCTGGCAAATGTTAATGCAAAAAGCTTATTTTATTTAATTTAATTTAAAATAATAATAAAATAAAGTTATAAATTGAATTCAAACAAATCTTATTGCTGTTAAGCCCTTCCTACACAATTTAAATTTAAATATGATACATTTTTAACTTACAACAAAGTGGTTTATAATATACTTTTACACGAGAGTACGTAATATATCAAAACAACTTAATTGAGAATTTTGTTTACTTGAATTGAAATTTTTGCAGCTGTTAATTGTATTTAAATGCAATTATTCATTAAGAGGCTTACATACAAATATAGAAATATTCAAATTCAATAAAAATACATAAAACATATATATTATTTCTGCACTGCTTGAACTGGTATTTTGCCCAACCCGTATAGTGGAATTTTTCCATCTAAAGCAATTCTGAGAACAAATACAATTTTGTTTTCTATTATAATTTGATCTTGGACAATTTGTTGCATTTGTTGTTTGCATTTTTTTTCACTACTACAGTTGATTCTCTCTAAAATAAAATTGATGCTGCATTGTTTTTTCGCATCTAATAATAACAAGCATTTAATTTAAAATACCGAAACAATTGCCATCACATCTGACATATTTAAGCCATTTATTGTCATAATCGCATTTAATAAGAAAAAATAGTACCTTAAAACTCTTAAGATGCATCTGCACTTACAAATCAACAGCATTTCGATTGTCACTGGCACGAGCTTGCCATTCTTTAATGGATAATTTGTATGCTAAATGTATAAGGCATTTAAACATTCTTATCCTACCATGGAGACATTCCAAAAGATACGTGTTCTGTTTTAAATGGACCTCCTATCATATCTTTAAATTTGTTGTTGATAAAAACAGAAGAATCGACTGCTTCTGGACCGTGAAAAGCTTGTTTATAAGAGCTATGTCTCGAGCTACCATCGAAGTCCAACTTTGATATTGAGTAATACTTCTCAAGTTCTATGTGTTCTAATTTCTCAAAAACACACTCTAACCTTGAAATTAGTCTTTTTGATGTTATGCCAAACAAAGTTTGATAACTGACTTTGGCACAATGTAGCCTGTAATTCTTTTCTTTAAGTAGTTTTACGGCTTGGATATGTCCGAAAGCCCTTAAGTTTAATTTTATTTGACCACCATAATTGATGACATCAACAAGTACACAATCTCTCAAGCCCTTGGTTTTACGTTCGTTCGGAAGAATTCTCAAATATTACTTCTGAAAGACCACGTTTCTTAACTAATTAAAAACTTTTATTGGTTTTGAAAAATATTTCCTCGATCCTCTGAACTTTTAGCCACCGTGTTTTGAAATCCGCTTTGAAATGCAAAAATGTATTCATCATAAACTCTATTTCGCTATTTTCAGTTCGTCAGAAGTGAAACTGAACTGTTCTTCTATAATAATACTCGCAGAACTCCTCATTTTACCAAAAATTCCAGTTTTTTAAAACGAAAGGAAAAAAGTGTCATTTTCGACTATGAGTGTGGTAAATTTTGCCCCACTCATGACTTCTTAGATTTATAAATTTTTTGTGAAAGAATCTCCTTTCTTGGAACGGCAGTTTTGAATATATCTATAAGTGATTTATATCATTGCTCAAACGTAGATATTTCTAAAAGCATTCAAAACCTTGTTTCTGTGATTTCCATTTTGTGTTCGTTGGGGAGAGTCCTACAAATTATTTTTGTCTGCCCTCTTTATTTTGTAGTTTGTCCTTGATGATTTCACAGTTTGTCTCCATACAAAAATTTTCAAAATTTTCGATGTTCTAAAGATGGTTTCAAAATTCCGATCTCAAAATATGTACCTTTTTTCAACATTTAATGAGCTTGAGCATAAAGAATAACAGTATTCCACAACTTTTCTTAAAAATCACCAGTTTCAAAGAATTCAATCTTGTGAAATTCGAAAAAGCCAAAACGCTTATTTTTACATAGGTTAAAACATTAAATGTAAGTTCAATTTGATTAATTTAATAATAACATGTAATTTATGTAAATAGAAAATTATTCATTTATCAGAAAAAGCCAGATTGGCAGGTTAATTTATTGAAAAACAAAAAAAAAAAATTGTAACCTGATTAAAAACAAAAAACACCACATCTGTAACCTATCTTTTTTTTTCTTCTCAAGTTAAGGTCTTATCAAAAAAGAGATTTATTCTTATGCAGAGAAACTTTTAACTACACCAAATCAACGTGAGATTCAAGCAAAAAGCTTATCTATTTAAATTTGTGTTGCCAACTGCAGCTATATCAGTAAATTCACATCTAGAAATTATTATTATTATTATCAACGGTAAATATTTTTGTTTGAAATAAAGCAATTTTATAAATAAATTATTTATTTAGTCTAATTAAGGTTGGCAAGGTCTTTTTTGAATACACATTTTGAGTATGTGATTGTTTTGTTTTAAAATTTTGACCAAATTGTCATCATTTTATAGTCAATCAAAGGTAGATTTTTAGTTTTGATATCTTCTTTGAAGAAGAAATTCGTTCTAAAGATGGCTTCTAAAAATGTTTATTATCAAACAATCCGAACAATTAATCAAATTATAACAGATAGAAAGCATTTCTGGTATAGATTAGATATAGATGACGTTGATGACGAGATGAGATTTTAGAATAAAATAGGAATTATTTCCGGGTAGATAATAAAGATCAGCTGAACTTTATCCCACTCAAATCCTTTTTTATCTATTGATGCTAATTTAATAGACTTTTTGATATTCTGTTTATTTACTGTATTTTAATGTTTTAATTTTTTTTATTTATTTACAGAACCATGGTCTGAAGTAAAATCATCTTCACCCCAGCAACTGATTGACTTTGAATCTTTCGAATCAGTTTTTCATCATCCATCTTTGGTAACAAAAGTACAAAATCCCTATGAAGGAGACAATTGCAGCAAATCAATTTTCAATAGTGCAACCATCTTAACACAATTAACACCGCCACAATCCCCACCTCAAGCTGCCTTAACACCACCACAATCTCCACCACAGGGACCCCAAGATGTAAAAGAGGTATAAGAACATAATTATTTAATTTTCATTTCTTTCATAACTTTTCGTTTCATGTTTCACAAAATTTAGTTGCATTTCATTTCAAAATTGGTGTTGGGTCTATCAAAACTCTTAGAAGGCTTTCCTTTATTTACACTTATGATGACACTATAGCGGAGGATGCTTCAAGGTCACATTCAAAACTCTCTTTTAGTTACTTCGAACTGCAACCAAACAGCTTCAATTTGGCACCTCATTTAGTTGGAAATCACCTTCAAACTGGTGGATCTATTGTATCTTCCCTTGTGTTCTTGAATCACATTAAAAGACTTATGCCCGTCGTACACCTAGCGTTCAACGCATTCAACGCAAATTTAAAACCTTAAATTCTAATTGATGGTGCTTTCAATTATATTCAAACAAAGAGTTTTAGACAGTTGGAGATCGCTACTAAACGAATTAATTAAAAAGTATACGTATAGTGGCGTCGTTTTTTTATAATTAATTTGTTAAATTCGCGTTGAGTGCGTTAAACGCTAAGTGTACGACGGGCATTAAGAAACTGAAACGTCAACATATTCTAGCCGTTCTAACCATAAAGTGACTTCCCAAACTGTTATACGTCGTTGAACGACTCCATTAGAGCTGCATCGTCTATCACTGATCTTTTTGGCGAAGACTTAGACAAGAAAGTCTAAAGTAGAAGAATGGTAGTCAAAATTAAATTTAAAGAAATAGCTTTTCTTAAAAAAAATCAAATACAAATGAAATCAACGCTTTATCATTGAAAAAAAGAAGTACATACTTTAAACAGTGTCGCAGGACCGGCTATTTATAGCCAAACCGGCTCCTTCAAGTTTTCTCCGGCTCCTTCAAGTTCTCATTTCCGATTTATCAAAATTAGGCTCCTTAAGTTTTCAATTTGGCGATTTTTGGTTCCTTCAAAATTAAAAACTTTTATAATAAAAGAACTTGATTATTATGATCACGCCTTAAAAGTCTTCGAAGTAGAATCTGACGTCTTGCTGAAAAGCGCAATTGTGAATGAATTTTCGCGTTCAGCTGATTAAGAAGGTTGGAATAATATTGTGTTGTGTGGACCAGTAGAATCGCTTTTGCATTCCAAAAATTTATGGCCATAACTTTTCCGGCAGAGATGATCGGCTTTGGTCTTTTTGAAACAGAACCACATGTACTACTTCGACTGTTGTTTTGTTTTGCGTATAGTGGTGGGCTCGAGTCTCATGCATGATTACAATTTTAATCGGATCCTTCTTTAAATGCTCCAAACTTTTCTCAGCAATTCTTTTGCGACCTTGATAAGCACTAAGCTAATGCGGCACTAACTTTGCGTATAGCTTTTTAATGGATAATTCCTTCTGCAACATGTTTCAAACACATTCTTCGGATATCCTCACAATTTAATTCAGCTGTCCACTTTTTGACTATTGACATTCGAATGACGATTGAATTTCGAATGAATTTGATTTGGGAGTAAATCATCCAAAACAAATAATTTTATCACCGCTCGATATACAATTTTTTTTTTTTCATTTTAACTACTAATTAAGAAAAATGACTTTTGAAAACATTCTTGTAATTAAACCAAATGAGATACAAATTAGAAACTTGTCATATGAGCTTATTGCATTAAAACTTAAAATCCTTTGCGGGATTTATAAATTTTCACTGATTGGATCGCTATAACTATGATCGCTATAAGTTTTCGCCTTCTCAAACCATGAATCTACTTATTTAAAAAAATAATTGGTTTCTGTATTAGCTTTTATAATTTCAAATCCAATGTGGGTTCTTGTATCATTTTATATCAGCTCATTTTATGAATCATTTAGTTTTACTTCTAATTTCGATTTTCGAACAACTATTTCAACATGTGTTTCTATCAATGTTTACACATCAAAAAAGTCTCTAAATTTATTTAAGTATATAAATACTTTTTCCCAAATTAGATTCCTTAACTCTAAAAATAAGATTATAATCAGCTAGATAAAGCTATAAAACCTACATAGATAAAAAGATCCAAAAACCAGAATAAAAAAACATTTTGTTCTAAATCAAAAGTCAACAAAAAAGACTGAATTAATTCGGTTACAACTGGTTAGTTCCTTCTGTTCTAAATCAAAATGCTTGCTTCTTTTTTATTTGCTTGGCTATTATTATCTGAAACACACGTTGTATGATTTTAAGTTTCACACCTGTAAACTTATTATTCCTACTTATGGTTCCAAAGTACTCATATAGGAAAATTACCAACGTTGTTGGTAATGGCGCTAAGGATTTCTAAAAAATGAAAAAAGTGATGAAATAAAAACAGTTGAATAGACTTATGAGGAAGTAACCGGCATTCAAACAGTATGAATACTTCACCAACAGAACATAGTTGGAAACATTTAAAAATTTCATACTGTTGTCAAGATGATGGTGAGTTTAGGGGTTCGGAAACTTTTACGTCATTCAGTCAAGCCCGTTTGATCAAACAAAAGCTAATGTTTGACATACATCACTTATTTTTAAAATTACGTTCAATTATGTGTGTTTGCGTAACTGGCCAAATAAATTTTGAAATACTTCAATAAGGTTATTTCCTTGTATAGCCTAGAGACATTCACTTCTTTAAGGTTTCTTGAAGTCAAAAAGTAATCAGCGGACCTTCACCAAATCGGAACATAGTCTTGTGTTGTCCTTGCGCATCCATAATCCATTTGAGTGTTCATTTTAAGTTTTTCAAATTTCTTTTCTAATTTTGCTTTTCCTTTCTTTCTTTTTTTTTATGTTTCTTTTCTTTGGTTTTAAATGGGATACATGCATTCTCAGATCTTCGATTACTTTTCATCACAACAGGTCACCCAACATCAGCAACAGCAACAACAACAACAACACTTAGAACACCAACAGCAAGCAGCTCATCATATTATCCAATCGCAGCAGCAGCAACCAAGAATTCCTACTCTTGTCTATCAGAACATCTCCAATTCCTCGATTCCTGTCACCGTATCCGATTTGATCAATAATTCCCCTTTGCCAGTCAATTCGTCGCAATTGACTTTCACCCCAAATCCATACAACAATGTCGCCAACCAGGATATCGCCCAGAATTGTCAGATTGTCGATGAAATTGTTGAAACTCGTGCCAAGGAGCTACCCGATTGGCAAGATGAACAAAGCTCTGAATTCAATTCATCATGCTTCATGTCCTCATTGTCGCCGCCTTCACAGTCGATCGATGAAGATTGGGGACGTTCATCCCCATCATCCTCTGACTCATCGTACTCGTCAGTAATTGGAGATTCCTCCTCCTCGTCCAGTGATGGATGTGGTGGAAAAATGCAAACGAGCAGCAGTCTCGCTAAAAAACGTACCCGACCTTATGGTCGTGGACCGGAAGACCGTAAAAATCGCAAAAAAGAACAAAACAAAAATGCAGCCACACGTTATCGTCAAAAGAAGAAGCAAGAAATGGAAATTGTCCTTACTGAGGAACAAGAATTGTCCAATATCAATAAGGCATTGTCGGCCACTCTTGCTGATCGCAAGCGTGAGGCTAAATATTTGAAAAAATTGATTTTGGAATTTTATCAGAATAAAAAGTTGTAATTCCTAATTTTAATATTATCTACATTCATTCAAAAAAAATAAACAAAAGGAAACTTAAAAAATAGTAAAAAGTAAAGTAAAATTTACAATAAAATAATAAACACAAGTTTAATAATTATCTCAGTTTTAAATGTATAAGTACAATATTTTGTCGATTTTAAATTTGCAAAAAACAGAGCAAACATAATATGCAATTTTTTTTCTTTTTAAATAAATAAATAATACTTTTTTTAACTTAATTTTTAAGCAGTTTTTAGTTTCCTTTGTAACATTTGCAAAGTTTTATAATAATAATATCTTTTATCTTTGTTTTAGCCAAATTTCCATATTTGTAATTTAAACAATTTTTAATATATATATTTTTTTTTTATACAAAACAAAACAGTTATTAATAAAAATAATAATTATTATCCATCTTATATATAGAAATCTATATGTACTATATATATGTTTTAGTACTCAAACAGAATTGTGTGTCTTAATTTGTTTATAAAAGAAATGTTTGGTCTAAAATGCAAATTGAATTATATGTATGTTTTGTCAATTCAAAAAAACGAGTTGTCTTTATGTGTGTTTATTGAATTGATTAGATTAAATATTTTTTTATTTTGGAAAACACAATTTTGTTAAATAAAAATATATCAAAAAATATCAAAACAAAAAACCCTTTTAGAACATCAATGTACAACATTTTGTGTTTTTTTTTTTAGATATACTGTCTGTTTGAGTTAAGAAAAAAAAAAAAATATTATGTTTATCTTACATGAAAAATATATATAAACAAAAGGGTTAATATAAATGCAAAAGTTGTTTTATTTTGCGGGTTTGACCTGTAATTGTTTTTTTTTTTTTTTAAATTGCAGTTTAGCTGAAGAAAATACAAAGAAAATGTGTAAGTATTTTGTAAACCTTGACATTGCTATTGCTAGTTATCAATCAATATTTTTATCCAAGAATTTACATTGCAAGTTATACAATGTTGTATGTCTTACACGATTGCGAATTACGAAGAAAGGCATGCAGGAAATAGAAGACATCGACTTTCTATTTCTTGAGGAAATAAAGTAGTTAGTTTTCTGAGCAAGAGTACGACAAAGATACAGATGGGTCATTATGGTGTATGTGTAATATTTCTTCTCTAATGTCGTCCTTAGTTCAAAATGTTTTCCAATTAAAATTTTCAATGCGTCTTTCAAGTGTCGACTTGATCTTTGGTTTATACTTTGAGAAACGATTAGATGGATTATTTTTTTTGTTTTTTAAATTTGTATAAGTTCAGTAAAAAACTACTTATACAAATATGTGTGTGTTAATTTTTGAAAACTAATACATAAGTGAGTTTTAAAATTCGTAAATTAAAAGCTAGGATTACTTATTTCATTTTAAAAATAATTTTCTTATGAAGGTACTAGAAATACTATACCAGAATTTATAATTTTGTTTTTCAATTTTAAAAAGTGGCCCCTACAAGGCAGGGGCGTTTTCATATCGAGATAGAAAAATGAATACGAAATTTAAAGAAAATTTAAATTAGATATCAAGAGGGCTCAGATAATATTTTTGCCTCTTTAGAGCCTAACCTAGAATTATATTAGCACCATTTTTTAGGGAAATTCAGTTTAGTATCGTAGTGATTTGAAACAAGATGAAACGAAAAAGCGACACGACAAATCAATTGATTATAACTTTTTTTCTTTAATAGATAAATGAATAAAATGAATACTGATAGGTAATTAAACAAGCTATAATTGTACAAAATTTCAATCAATTTCGTATTCAAAATTCTGAGATAACGGTAAAAATATATTCTTTTTCTAAACACGTTATATCTTTTGATCCAGAGCACATACAAATTTTATTTAACTTTAATATGCATTTTGATAATAATACCTTTCATTTGATATATCACACATAACGGTACGTGCTCTACAAATTACACAATCTTAAATTGAAAAACTTGAAAGATACCTCAAAATACATGTGGAGATCTGTTGCCGATGACCAGCCACCAGTGTAGGAAGTACCGTAATCTCAGTTTGAAATTTCGACATGGTTGGCTTAAGAAATTCTTACTTTTTTTGTACACAAATTCATTTTAGTACATCTAAAATGTATCCATTTTATTTTAATTCCGAGCTTAAGGAAGAGGTACGTGATGTTTTCACATACATTACAAACAAAATCTAATGAATCCAGCTGTCATTTGGCTGGAATATATTGGAAATATTCGCTTCGAATTCCATAATTGAGCGATTCGATTCGAGTCAAAAAGGGAGATATCGAATCTTAAACGATCGACTTCGTATTCTATAACACAGGTCAACAAAATTTAATTTTTTGTTTGGTGCCGAGACTAAGATATACTTTTCTATAGGTTTTCAGAGTGTTGAACTCAAATCTGAAGTCAAAAATATCCTATTAGCTCCCGTTTTGGAAATATTACCGTTAGAAAATGTAAAAAAACGTTTTTCTTACCACTTTTGATGTCATGCCTTTATTTGAAGATTTCTTTTTTAATATAAATCATAACGGTTTCTATAAGAACTATTTTACTCCTTTGAAAAACAGTTTAAATCTTTGCAATATCTTTTTTACTGCCCGAGATATTTTGAAATGAAGTAAGTATGTTTTTATCAAAAAGGAGATGAAAAAGTGATATCTGTTTGATACATTACAATAAGCCAAAAAACTGACGATATCTCGAACAATAAAAAAGATATCGAAAAGATTTAAAAAGATCTTGAGAGAAGGAAAATAGTTCTTATAGAAACCGTTATAATTTATATTAAAAAAAAATTTCTTCACATAAAGTATAACCTCAAAAGTAGTTTTTTTACATCTTCTAACGGTAATATTTCGGGAGCTGATAGGATATTTCTGACTTCAGATTCGAATTCAGCACACCGAAAAGCTACAGAAAAGTATATCTTAGTCTCTGAAAAACTCACAAAAATAATGCAGAAAGCTTAGACTTTGGTAAAAAAAAAAAAAACGATTTGTGTGCTCTTTGCTCTAGCAAGAAAAAATAACTTGCAAAAAAAAGGGCAACGCAGGAATGGGTCACTATGGCGTATGAGTATTTTTTTTCTTTCTGATTTTGTACCTATTGCAAATCGTCCCCTTTCTGCGTTAACCTTCTAATTAGATTTTTTACAATATTTGGTTTCCTGTCAAATAGCAGAGCAATACTCTTAGAATATTAGCTCGGTGATGGTAGTTAGCTCTATCAAGGAATGATATCTCATCTTTTTCCTCTTCTAAGAAGATCGCCTTTTTCCTAATGCATTTTGTTAAGCTACCCTTAACGCTCTTGACGGAGAGTATTCTTTTCCGAAAGCAAGTCCCTTCAACAGTGAGATAAACCTCGATTTCTTTTACGAATATATCCTTAATTCAAATTAAGACTAAGATACTTTTTAACCTTATTATTGATGCTCCTTTAAAATATTTAATTTTTGAAAATGAAGGTACGTAAAATATAAACGCAATAATCAGATATACATTAAAGAAGTAATTCACAAAAGCTTTCTATCAGTTAAAAACAAATTAAACAAAAAACAAACAAAAAAAATTAGCAAAGGTCATTTTGTTTTCCACCCACGCGTCTAACATTTCAAATATAAACGAATTAGAGCAAAACATTAGCTTAAATCCTTTTACACTTTTTCATTTGATTTTCCGGCTTTAAGATGACTGATGTCCTGCCTACGTGCGACATCATTTCCCGTCACTACTAAACTAAATTTTCCGCCTCGTTAATTTATATTAATATGAGCTGAACGGATTCAAAGCAGCAGTATATGCATGCAGGATAGGAGTTGGGATCTAGGATTCAGAATTCAGGATTCCTTCTAACTACAACATAGGCCAAAGCAGCAAACATACATACCTCTAGTTTCTATTCTACTCTCTTTCATAATATAATGCGTGTGTGGTTGTGTTTTTATCTAAATTGATATTTTTCACACTTACTCAGTTCAATGAATTCACAAATTACGTTTGGGAGTTGTCCTTGTCATTTGGTGTTGCTGTGCTTATATGATGCTATGTGGTGGTGGTGGCGTCCGCTTCGTCCTTGTTGTGTCGCCACCACCCCCGCTGCCGCCAACCACCATCTCCCAGAGCTGCCGTTCATGTCTGCTGCGTGTGACAAAAATTTAAGACTTGAGATTGATTTTCTTTCTATTTGCTATAATTTAATACCCTACCCCGGCACAATAGACTTTCAAGCTTGTTCAAGGAAGGTACATTCTAAATACATACTGTATGATTAAAGTTCCCCCAGATGAGAAGGTTAAAAAGCCATAATATCCCAATTGACGTTGTCATTGAAAAAAAAAAAAAAAAAAACAGAAAGTAGATATGTGTGGTAGCTACTCATTTTAAGCTCAATGATTTTTTTGAATGGGAACAAGATTAAAAGACGCCCAGTTTTCAAAATAGATTCAGCTTTAATTTAACACAGCGAATCAATATAGTAACGGAAATATTGTTATAGAGTTGAGACTGATTTGACTTTAGATCTTTAAGACTGTTTGGCATTTGGCTAGCATTTTTTGGAAACTACAAGGATACCTATAATTCCAGATTGTAAGGAGAATTGGGTTTAATTGCATCTTTTCCTTTTTTTTGTCTTAGCCAATGCTAATATATCATGAAATAGGTTTTTACCTTAAGCAAAAGTGTGATCATTTTATCGTTCGATTAAACCCCATGTTACACACCATGAAGAACGTTAAGCGAATCTAGGATGTTCGACTGCGAAAAATAATAAGAGTTTCTGATGACCGCAGTAATGGTTTGCAGCGGGTGAATCAACCACAGATGCAAGCCAAAGCATCTTCAGAATCATTATGGAAAAACATTGGGATTTTTTGGAGGATTACATAAACTGATATTTAATATCACCCGAGAAAAATGGAAATAGAATTAAAAAATTCTTTTTTTGACTGCAGAAGCTCAGCCGAACCACAGCAGTTTGGTAGAAAAATGCGATGCATTATTGACTATTTTGATGATATATTGTTGGCTACTATGTTTAAAAGTAAAGATTAAAAATAACACAAAATTACAATATCAAAAAAAAACTTTATATTTATTTTTTCGTTTAACCAAAATATAATTTTCTAATTATGGGTTTTTAACCTCACAACATGATGATAAAGGTTTTTTAAAACATATTTGGCAATGTCTGCCGGACCTATTAGTAACTTTACAATAAACTATCCAATTGTAAAATTAGTAAAATATAAAAACGTATGTAGTTAAAAGGTGCTAAGAGTGAGACAGTGCGAACTTTCTCTTTTTTGAAAGCAAGCACCAAGGACAGTAACGCTAGTTTGGATCAAAACGTTTATTTTCCCATCCGCGTGTTTTAATTTTGTTTCGATTAAAATTAAGTTGTCCATTTTCCTACACCGGAAAATATTACACAAAATCAGGGCCCTATTTCATAAAACTATTAGTGTTGTACCTACTTGTAGACTTGTAGTACAGGTAAAATAGGCATTTAAAAGAAAAAAAAAAAATTGTTACACTCATGAAACTTGGCAAAAAGTTTGCTTTTGGGATAAGAACCAAGTACAAAAAAAGTCTATAAAAAAAAGTTGGGTGGAAGGGTGTTTTTTCGCGGACAAGAGGGAGGGGGTGAAGGTCAAAAATATACTGAAAAAAATTGTTTGTCGAATATCATCATATAACACTTGTTTTGATGCTGAATCTAATGACATAAAAATAAAGTCGATACGATTGCTTTAAGAGAAGTTATAGCCGATTGAAAACAAGGGTGCTTGTTTTTTGACTTCAACAGGTAAAATATAACCGAAACCCATGGGAAAAACATGCTACACTGATGAAATTCGGGATGAAGGTCTTAGATAAAGCAGGGACAAGGGATTCGCAAAGTTCTTAAAATTATTTTTGGAGAAAGGGTGTTTTTTTGAAGACATCTACAAAAAGAGCTAGAATTTTTTAAACTCGATGAAATTTCATAAAAAAAAGCAAAAAAAAACATTTATTTTTATGTTCTTATACTATTAAATCAATTTTTTTCTTTGACAACCTATACAAAATTGTATACCATGTAAAAGCTTATTGTTTCACCTTTCATATGTCTTATCAATCTCATTTCAAAGATGCCTACAAGAGGAGTTAGAATTTTTTAAAGTCAACCATGTCGAATTTCCAGACTGAGATTATGGTACTTCCTACACTGGTGGCTGGTCATCGGCAACAGATCTCCACAGATGTTTTGAGGTATTTTTCAATTTTTTCAATTTAAGATTGTGTAACTTGTAGGGCACGTGTAATATATCAAATAAAAGTTTATGTTATCAGCATGCTTATTAAAGTTAAATCAAATTTGCATGTGCACTAGATCAAAAGATATAACGTGTTTAGAAAAAGAACATCTTTTTACCGTTATCTCAGAATTTTGAATTTGAAATTAATTGAAACAATACAATTATAATTTACATATTTAGTAACCTATCTACAGTACAAATTTCATTCATCTATCTATTAAAACAAAAAAGTTATAACAAGTTGAATGTTCGTAACGCGTTTTCGTTTCATTTTGTTTCAAATCACTACGATACTAAAGAAGTTTTCACTTCAATTACTAAGAATTCATTGTCGTTTCTTGTAATTTTATATTTTTCCTAGAAATGACAAAAAGCAAACTGTGAGACATACATAGTTAAAAGAAATCTATGAATTGAAAATGATTTCAGTTTTTTCTTTTGTTTATTTTTTCTTTTTTTTTTGTAATTTTTTTGAAGAAATGGGTTAAAGTAACATAGTTTACTATATAAACTCCTAGTTACTTATTTATTTGACGTTTTCGAAAATTTTGTTTGTTTTATTTTTCCGTCTCACTGTTCGCCTTTGCCTGTCTCACTGATTGCACCCCTTACAAACAGTGAGACGTTTTGATGTTTTCTACATTTTAATTTAATCTTTAATGTGATGCTATCATTAATTCTATAATTATAACTTTTTCTGCAATATTAAGATAAAATATGTCTTAAAAATGACTTTCAAGTTTTGTTAAGATAACTTTCTGAAATATAACAATTTAAAAAAAAAAGTGTCTCACTGTTTGCACCTTTTTCCTCACATAGAACTCCTCCTTTCTTTTTTTACGTCTACATTATTTTTTTGAAATTCCGATATTATCTTGATTATAAAAAAAAAAAATAAAAAATAACCTTTCATATTTTGATATTATTAACTCTTCCTTTTTTTCATTTAAACTTTATAATTTTTTCTTTATATTCTTACCTACCTATTTCAAACGAAAAAAAATTAAACAATTCTAACCTTAAACATTTTGATTTGCCACTGAAGTGGAATCAAATTATCCTTATAAAACTTTTCTATTACATTATACATTCAAATTTATGAGACAAAAATTGGAAAAGTTTGAAAAGATTTTCTGGACAAAAGTCGACGACAACGACACCTGGAATAATCATCAAACGATAATAAGTATCGATGAAGAAATTATTATGCAGTTGCATGACATGAAATAAAATTATCATGTTTTCTTCTTTTTTTTTTCCGCGAAAACTGTTTTAATTTTAACCACAGTAAGGGCGTTTGCAAGGACATTGTAAGGTTATGATGGTTTTGAAATTTTTATTTTATTTCTTTTTCCATGAATTTTTATTATTCTAATAACAGTGTTTCTTGTTTGTATTATTATAATTGCATTTAAAAATAACCCGACTATTTTTAAAACTGCAGAACAACAACATAATTGATACTAAATAATATACACAAAATAGGTACAAGAGCAGTGGCGTACGTTGAGTCGTGAGGGCCCCGGGGCAAGACTAAATTTTGGGGCCCCTTTAGATACAAAAAAAGTACGTATACGCCATAATTTTTTTTTGTATGGCTTATTTATTTTTAGGTTTATTTTAATGTTTTAATATGTTCGTAATGCACTTTGGTATACTTACTTAACATTTCTATCATAAAAGTAGTAAATACTTGTTCTAGGGGCCCCCAAAATTAAATATTTAGAGACGGGTTGGGGTCAAAATTCTGCCGGGGTCAAAATTCTTTTGTCAAAATTCTGCTTTCAAAATTCTGCTTTACAAAATTCTGCTTTCAAAATTCTGCTTTTCAAAATTCTGTTTTTCAAAATTCTGTTTTTCAAAATTCTGCTTTTCATAATTCTGTTTTTCAAAATTCTGCAAAAAATTAAAAAAGGGTTTGGAAAATGTTAAAAAGCGCGCGCTTTTGAACATTTTCCAAACCCTTTTTTAATTTTTTGCAAAATTCTGTAAAATCATCTTCTTGAAAAATTATCTGTTTATTTGATTACTTATGTATCTACATAATTTGCATTCTTTGAATGTATATTAATTTTTGTTTTATAAATGAATAAATTTGAAAATATTAAGAAAAGGTTTTGAATACTAAACATTTCAGAAAATAATTCAAAATTTTTTAATTTTTGTCAAATAAAGATGAATATTCAAAAATTTGAATAAGAAAAGGAATATCTTGTATCAAACAACATCGGTTCCAATAAGTTATAGATTTTATTTGAAAGAAAGTCAGTCTATGCATTTTAAAAAATATTTGCGACACTTAAACAAAAAAAATTTAGGAAAGTGCCAATGTTGAATTACATTAATGAGGTGTATTTTTCTTTAGTCAGCGCATATGCTATAAAAAAAAAAAAAAACAGAATTGGCAGAATTTTTTTGTTCAAGTATAATGCTGGCTGAATTTTGAAAAGCAGAATTTTAAAAAGCAGAATTTTGAAAAGCAGAATAGAAAAACAGCAGAATTTTGAAAAACAGAATTTTCTTTAAAAAAACAGAATTTTGAAAAGCAGAATTTTGAAGCCAGAATTTTGACCCGATCCCTTTAGAGACCCCTAAAATAAATATTTTAGCTTAGAATTGATAGTTCTTGGGGCCTCTGTTCTGAAGTAATAAATACATATTTGATTTTCCATCATCAGACACAATTTATTTTGGGGCCCCTGAAAAATAAAAAATTTTTTTAGCTTAGAATAATTGATAGTTCTTGGGGCCTCTGTTCTGAAGTAATGTGTACACATTTGATTTTCCATCATCAAACATAGTTTATTTCTTTCGCGGCCCCTGAAAAATATTTTTGGGACCTCAAAATTAAGTGCTTAGAGGCCCCTAAAATATAATATAGTTTTTTTGGAGCCAAGAATTAATAGGTATTGGGGCCTCTGTTCTGATGTAATATTCGGAATGCCACCAATAACGTAATGTTTTTATTTTGGGCCCTGATGTATTTATGTTGGGGCCCCTAAATTGATATTTAATTTTCCATTTGATTGTTTTGAACCACTGAAGTAATAGCTTTTGAGGATCCTCAAATAATATTTGTCATATGTCATCAGAAAATTTGATGAAAATTTTTGTTCTCCTTAGTATCTAATAGATTTTGGCGCCCACAAATTAATATTTGATTGCCTCTCAACTAAAGGGGTTCCTGAGAAATTATTTTTTGGGACCCTTCATATAATATTTTTGGATCCCCGAAGTCATATTTTTTGGGGCTCCTAAAGTAATATTTAGTAATCCATCAACAAATGTAATTTAATTTAAAAAAAAAATTTTTTTTTAATTTAATTTTTTTTTAAGTCCTGAAGTAAAAGCATTTGGGGCCCCTGCAGGGCCCTGACTTGAAGTTGTTTTTTGCTTTTTTTGGGCCCTTAATGTATTTTTTGTGGTTGCAAAGATTTTTCAAGTAATATTTTTTGCGGCCCTTAGATAAAATTATAATTTTTCTTTTAAAAAAGCAGTTTATTTTTGTTGGGGCCCATGGGGTAACCTTTTTATCAGATCAATATATATTGTGTGGTTACCAATCCATTATACATTACACTGAATGACATAATTTGTCTCCCTTGTATCCGAAGTGATTCAAATACATTTCAATTAACTTCGTAGCTCAATTTATGCTAACAGTTTCCTGCTCTGCATTGTCTCCAGTGGGGGCCCTGAGGTCGGTCGGGGGCCCCGGGGCGTCGCCCTGCTTGCCCCAAGGGAGTGTACGCCCCTGTACAAGAGTCTCTGCATTATGTTTCTCCTGTTTGTTTTTGAATTAACTATATAAAACTTCAATTAATTGTTTAAAACATCCCTTTGTTATTATAAAAGTTAACAGCAAGTTCTTTCTTTTGCAAAAGCATTCATAAAATCAATCGTTTCCTGTTTAGATATATAAAAGGACCAAAATTAAGGAAGTTAAATAAAAGTTACACGCTGAGAAGGTAAATCTCCAAAGTACAAACGCTATAGACTTCCTACTCTTCCATTACAAAACTTTGTCTGTTCTCATTAACGGTAAACATGTGTTTATAAGCATAGCTTCATTGTTTTTAATTATACTTTAAAATTGTTAAATACGAGTAGGAACATGCATCGTTATTATATCGTCGGATAAATATATCGAAAGAATAGGCTTAAAGAAAGGAAACATGTGAGTTGGTGTTGCTAATTGAATAGGGTAGTTGTAAAGTGAATTGAATAGATTGGATAATGACAGCCAGTGTATCTATGTAATTACTCTTGTTCTATTAATCCCTTGCTTGTTTTTCAACCTTTACGTTGTTAACAAAAAGTTATATGCTTATGAGAGAAGGACAAATTTGAATAGTCAATGGCGAGCTGGATGTGGTGGATAATTCTCTTTTAATTTATAGTTCTTTAAGTTTTATACCTATACCATTTTAATATAATTTTCTACACAAAAAAAAAAAAAACTTTTAGTTCATTTACAAAGGGTTGATGGACAAAGTAAGTGCATTTATTTTTACTTGCGATATAGGTACTATATATCAAGTTATGCATTCGTACAAAAAAAAAAAAAAGTTGAGATAACATTTTTCCATGACATTACGATGGTAGACAATGCCAAAAAAGTGGGTCCTGGAAGTCCGTCTGTCTGTCTGTATAAGGAGCTACAGTCTAAACGGATGCACCGATTAATGTCAAACTTGGTATGTAGCATTATTTGGCCACTCTCCAGAGGGGTTTTTGGAATTAATTTTTTTGGACCAAAAATAACGGTACTTGTCATATACCGATTTTAGTAAAATTGAAATATCTCGAAGACGGCTCCAACGATTTTGTTTAAAAAATTCAAATGCTAGTTTTAAGCTAAGGTCTATCTTTCAATGAAAAATTTTTTTTTGAAAATCATTATTTACGGTACCTGCCATAGAACCGTTTTTTTTTCAAATCCGATTATCTCCGAAATTGCTTATTCGATTGCAACGAAACTTTTTTGAATAAGCATTTATATAATTTCAATATAAACCAAAATAAAATTTCCAAAAAAAAAATTTTTGGATTTAAAAAAAAAATTTGAAAATTTTTGTTTGAAAAATCAAATTTTCGAAAATGGGACATTGAATTTTTTTTTGAAATTTTGTTTTAAGATGTTGATTAGTGATTTCTATAAAATGGCATACCAATTTTATTTTTAAACTTTTTTTCCAAAAAATTATTTATAAAAAATTAGTTTTTTAAAAAACGGCTCTAACGATTTTGAAAATTTTTTTCTAAAAATGCACGTTAATATATCAATCAAAACTGCATACTTGTTTTGGAGGGCAATTTTCAGATTTTATTTTATTTTTTCTTTAAAACGAATTTTATTTTTTTTCCAAATTTCTTAAAAATTTAAGCAACTTTAACTCCAACAGCAAGTTCGTGCGACCCAGTCGTGCTTTTTATTTTTTCATGATGTAGGTATTTTTGAAACGTCTTTTATTATAGAGCTTTTAAAAACTATTTCAAAAATAAAATGAAAACATTATGAATTTAATAAAATGCTTAAAAATCTTGTACATTAAAAAAAAAAATGCATTCAAACACCAAAAATACAGGAAGAAAGTTCGCCGAAATGGGAGATCATTCAATTTGAATATTGAATTGATTTATTAAGGTAGAAGGTCTTTAATAAATCAAATATGACTTTTAGGGGACTAAAAAAAATCCCTGTCGCGTTACAGAAATATCTTTATTCTATTTATGAGTATTTTTAATTAGTATGTAGTTTGGATAGTTTTTTTTTTACGTGATAACGTCTTATAAATCGATGAACCATGGCAGTCACCACAAAAAAGTGACGCCATTTTCTAACGTTACACTCTCGCACTTTCGCAGTGCGGCAAAAAAATTCAATTAAAAATTAAAAATAAACTATTAGAGATACAAAAATCTTCTATAGCTTCCTTGAAAGATAATAACCTAAAGCTTAATCTAAATGAAGGAGTTTTAAAAATTCCGTCATTTAATAGGGTAAACAGGGGTAAAACGGAAAGATAAAATTTGGGCTGAAATCTAAACGCGAAGTCGTAGAGAATTGATTTTGTTTGCTATAGAAACTAAGCTATAACGTTTTGTTTGAACGTTGTACACGTGTTGGGGCTATGACAAAATGATGATTTTGGGTAAAGGAAATTTTTTTTGACAATTCTAAAGATGCCAGGTGCAAGATGAGGGAAAAAATTTTTTATTAGGTGTCTGATACGGATTTTTTTCCAACACTCTGAGTTTCGAAATATGAATTTTTGAAAAATATCTTGTTTTTAAGCGGTATTTTTGGGAAATTTTTGATTTTTAGCTTTTTTTGGAGCGTTCAAAAAATCTCAAACTTATAGGACATGTAGGATTTAGTTTATACATAAATGTGCAAAAACTTAGAATCGTTTAGTGAGTTTTGACTGAATAACGGAAGAAACAAATTTAAAAAAAACACGTTTTTTGACATTTTTTAACCAATTTTCATCGTTTTTTATTTTTATCTTTTTTCTTTAATAGATACAGGAATAAAGTATATGGAGTAATGATAGACCATGACTACGACTATATGTATGTGTGCGAAATTTCAATCATTTTCGTAAACACAATTTTGAGATAACGGTAAAATAAAATTTTAGAATTCAACAGGTTATAACTTTTGACCAAGAGCAGATAGAAATTTTATTAAACTTTAATGAGCATTCTGATACAATTACCTTTCATTTGGTATATCACACATAACGGTAGCATAGCCGTATTTAGGGGGGGGGGTTTGGGTGTTTACCCCCCCCCCGAAATTTTTTTCAGAAAATCAAAAGATCCCTATATTATAAACATATACAAGTCTAATATGTGCAGCACTAAATTATTTGTTTTTGTATTTTAGTGATTTGATTACCTATATGAAAATCTCCCTTAAAATCACTACCAATTTTGCATCGTTGCAGAAGCTGTCGATGAAGTTTGTAAAAAGGAAAACAAAAATTGTTTGGTCCATAACAAAGAGTTTTTATCTCTTTGACCATTTCCTTAAGCACTATGTTAACACCTTAAAATGCTCTTTTAAGAACCCTTTAAATACCACAAGTACTTATGCAGGGTTTTTTGTGCCGAGACTAAACTATGCTTTTTCAAAAGGTTTCGGTGGCCGAACTCGAATCCAAAGACGGACTTATTCGATCACATCTCTTTTTTGAAATATTACCCTTAAATCTATTTAAATCTTTCAGACATCTTTTCTACTGTCCGAGATATCTTCAGTTGCTTATTACCCACTTTTGTTCTATGTTAACCTTAAATCCAGTATGTAAGCGAAAATAAATGCATCGATTTATTCAGAGACTGTAGTAACTACCAACGCTACCTCGAAAACTGGTAAAAAGCAGGATTTTCGATTTTCTAACGGGAATATCTTAAAAACGCGATGTGATAGAATTTTTCTGAGTTCGGATTATACTTTTGCAATGGAAGAAAAACTTGTTTTTATTTCTAAAAATTATAAGAGAAAGTAACGGGACATTTTGTTCTTCTCAATATTCTTGTTTTTTGATCCCCTTTAATAAATAAAATGCACGACTGGGGCCGCACGTACTTGCTCTTGCAGTTCAAAGCACTTTTATGTTAGCTTACTTGAAGGTTATTAGAGCTGCCTCTATATACATTTTTAAGAAATTTGGTTGATGTAGGGGAAGAGCCGGCATGGAGGCCAAATGTTAGTTAAATAAAATTTTTTTTTTATTTGACTTGACTTTTTTGAGAAAAACTAAAAACGCAGTTTTACTGCAATTTTTTTGAATATTACGTATGCTTAATTTTATCAAAATCATTAGAGCCATTTTTGAGAAAATTGCAATAACTCCATAATGATGTACGGGAAGAGCCGACATCCGCGATTTAAAAAAATGTAAAGACTATATTTCCACTATCCGTATTTTTTGAGAAAAACTAAAAACGCAGTTATGTTAGAACTATATACAGCATTACGTGTGCTAAATTTAATCGAAATTGTTAGAGCCGTTTTCGAGAAAATTGCAATAACTCGAAAATTTTGTATGGGAGGTATACGTTCTAAGCGAGATATTAAAAAACAAAAAAAAACCAACCTTGGAAATTACGAAAAAAACATCCATACCAAATTTCAAGAAAATCCGTCCACTCGTTTAGGCTGTAGCTACTTGTACAGATGGACGCACGGACGCACCGACGCACCGACGCACAGACCGACGGACGTCATGACGAAACCCACTTTTTTGGGCTTCTCCATCATCGTAATGTTAGTTTTGATTAAAACCTCGAATTTTTTTTTTTACACGAAACCAATACTTGCCCTATTGAGCAAGTAAAAAAATAGTAGGGTGTCGCTGCAATACTCGGTTTTATATAAATAGCATTTTTATATGGTGCGATTTTACTTTTGCAAAGCACTGTATTTACAACATTTCGTTATTCTTTTGTTTCAAATTATAAAATTAAACAATTTCAGTTTATTGTTAAATTTCAAAGTGAAGTATAACACTGGTCAACAAAATTAAACTTTTTTTTTTGTTACAGAAACCAGGGTATACTCTTCTATAGGTTTTTTGTGTGCTGAGCTCGAAACCGAAGTCAGAAAAATTCGATCACATCACGTTTTTGAGATATTCCCGTTAGAAAATCGAAAATGCCGCTTTTTACCAGTTTTCAGGGTTAGTTTTTAGCGTTTACTTATTTTTTTTTAAATTGAATTTGTAACAGTTTCTAAAAGAATTAAGCTTTGTCTCTCTAAATCCGTTTAAATCTTTTAAATATCTATTTTCTTCCTCGAGAAATCATAACTTGAAATCAAAGTGTTTGGGGCATCTCATATTTATTTGCTTTTAATAGTAAATATCGAAAAGTTCTGTACCAATCGCTTTCAAATTTTGACACAATTCTTTTAGTAACTGTTACAAATTTAATTTAAAAAAAATAAGTAAACGCTAAAAAATAACTTTGAAAACTCCTAAAAATCGGCATTTTCGATTTTCTAACGGGAATATCTCCAAAACGTGATGTGATAGAATTTTTCTGACTTCGGATTCGAGCTCAGCCTATAGAAAAGTATACCCTGTTTTCTGTAACAAAAACCTTGTTGACCAGTGTAATTAGCTCATGTCAAAAAACTTGGATTATTTAAAATTTTGGTTTTTAAGTATTGCTAATTTCATTTAGAACTCAATAGATAGAATGTACCTCTCAATTTTCTGCTACAAAATTTCAGTGCAAGAAAAAGTCCATTGTTCAATGTTTTATATATTAAATTGTACGAAATAATTTTTTTTATAAAGCCTTAGAATGGTTAAAATTTGTTTCTTAAAAAAAATTTTCTTGCTCGCTAACGCTCGCAATTTATATCAACCAACTTATCACTCTTTGTACCTACAAAACTAGAGATGCCGCTGAATATTCGGCCATTTTTAAATTCGTTTACCGTAAGCAGGGCTTTTTTAAACTTTTAACTACGAATTCCTCTCCTAAAAAATACTTAAAAAGGATATTGGCAAATATTTCGCTTCTGCACAGTTGAAATGACTATTTGATTTAGCGGGATTTAGAATCGACTGCAGTTACATATAGTTGATACAAAGTATTGTGATTTCTAAAAAAAAATTTTGTTTGGTCTGAGCTAACCCCCCCCCCCCCCCCCCCCCCCGAAATGAAATCCTAGCTACGGCTATGAACGGTAGACTAACTACAAGCTACACAATGTTAAATCAAGAAACTTGCGAAAAACCTCAAAACACCAGTGGAGGTCTATTGCCCCCCGAACAGCCACCAGTGTGGGAAGTACCGTAATCTCAGTCTGGAAATTCGACATGGTTGACTTTAAAAAATTCTAACTTCTCTTGTAGGCATCTTTGAAATGAGATTGATACGTCATATGAAAAGTGAAATAATAAGCTTTGACATATTATATATTTTGTATAGGTTGTCAAACAAAAAAATTGATTCCATAGCGTGAGAACATAAAAATAAATGTTTTTTTTTGCTTTTTTTGATGAAATTTGATCGAGTTCAAAAAATTCTAGCTCTTTTTGTAGATGTCTCATAGACGTAATCGATATATATATTTTGAGCTAAGACAATAAGCTTTCAGATGGTGTAAAATTTTGTATAGGTTGTTAGGGAAAAAAATGGAATTAATGACGTGAGAAGATAAAAATTCATGTTTTCTTTGCTTTTTTTGATGAAAATGATTGTTTTCAATCAATTATTTTTATACTTTTTGCGCATTGTAAAAATTTAAAAATGGTTTTATTCTTGAGAAGAAATACTTGGCTTTTAAATTGCATATTTTTTTTTGTAAGCTTTTAAAATTAAAAAATTAATATAATGAGAAAATAAAAAAGGTATTTTTTTTAGCTTTTTCTTGTAAATTATGATTGTTTGAAATAAGTAAACGCTTCAATTGACTCATTTTAAACAAAAGCACACAACCTGTTTTCTGACCATGTTATCACGTAAAATCAACGTCCATAAATCGGCTTTACAGACAACCTCTTTTTAATAAAAAAATTATATCCTAGCCATACTTGCATAGATGATTCTGATTAAAAGTACTGAATTATGTTTGTAAACCTGCATTCTAGAGCGTTCCCAAAAATGACGTTTTAACCATAATTGTTTTTTATGTTTTATCTTAGGTACAATGTAAAAAACGAAATATTTTTTTTTGCCTTTTTTTTCGAATTAAAAATAAAATTCCTATCTTTATATATCCCAAAACAAGCGTTCCCGGAATGACGTTTAATTGATATAAAAATGGGTGATACAATGGCAACTAAAAAACTGCTTGCAGTGCCATTTGTGTGTAAGATGATTTCTTCTGACAACTTTTATTAAAATATAAATAATGATATAATTTTTTGATATTTCTGTAAGACATTTCGAAATTATTGAAAAATATTGTTAATTAGAAAACCAATACCTAAAAATAATTGATTTTAATGTGTTTTTAAGCCATTTGAATTTCAGTTTTTGAGTTGTGGAAGTATTCTGGGAACGCTTTTGTTTGCGTATATTAGATAGATTAAAGTAGGTATGAAATTTTTTTTTAACCAAAACGAATGAATTTCTAGATGCATGTCTATTATTAAAATCGGTAAATGAGAACATTTTTTAATTTAATGTGATTTTGATTAAAAAAAATGCTTGAAGCTCAAAATTTTGCACCGCCACAATGTTTAACAAAAGTTATAGAAAATAATTTTTCAAATTGATACAATACAAACCTTTAAAGATTTTAGATCTCAATACCTTTATAGCTAGATATCCTTTTTTGTTTTACGAGTTTGTATAACCTATACCACTTACTAAATTGTATCTACAACTCGCTACAATATTTGATCGGTATTTACTTCTATTAACATAAAACCCTAAATTAAGGGTAAATTCAACAACACTTTCGAATTTTCTTACTTTGAATTTCCTAATTTAATAAGATTTCAATGACTCCCGCAATGGTCGAGGAAAATATCTTAAAAGTATTTCAAAAAAAAAATAACAACAAATTCTTATTACGGTTAAACCTTTTCTCAAATACCTGCATGTATTCTATATCAAAAAGGAATATAATCCTTGATGTATCAAAATTTGCATTTAAATCCTTAAAGTAACTGCCCATTCTTAACAGAAGATGTGTGTTAAGGAAAAGAACAACAAAATGCGTTAATGCAATCCAATTTTGGTATCACTCTGGCGCCATTGAATAGATAGTAAGTATAAACTTGTTTTATATCTGAGGATGTAATCATTGGATTATCTTCTCCTGTCCATGATGCTTCTTCGTTGTTCAACACACATGCTCATTAGTTGAAAGCGAAAGAGAGTGTTATGTTAGTGGGAAATGTGTGTGGTAACTCTGGATATTAAAGAAAACAATACGAGTATGAATTTTTGTTTGGAAAAGAAAGCTTTTGATGTCATAAGATGGACAAATGGAAGTGCATTACTACACAATTACAACTCATAATGAACCCATTATTATCATTATCTTTCATATTTAGAAGTGTGAAAATGAGAAAAAGTGTAAGTATTTGGGGTTGAAGCGAAATAATATTCAAGAGAAATTTCTATATATCGTCGGCGTAAAGCAAAATTGTACTAAATCCACTTTTTACCAAAAATGAGTTAATGTTGCAATTTTACTAATTTGAGGGTGCTCTTTCCCGCCCCAAGAGGGTTAAAGTTTTTTCTCATTTGAGAATATGTTGACTTATTAGGCCATTTAGCTTAAATGTAAATTTGTTTGATGAGGTTCTATTCTATATTAAACGCCCTTTTCAAAAAGGTATAAAACATTTTTCTAGGATGAGGGGTTTAGTCAGGACATGTATGTCTTTTTGGGTTTATTAAACCAATCATGTTTTATTAAAACAAGCATATTAGTAGCATAAAAAATAAAATAAAACCCAAAAAAGACACGCATGTCCTGACTTAACCCCTTATCCTAGAAAAATAGTTTATACATTTTTAAAAAGGGTGTTTAATATAGAATAGAACCTCCTCACCTGATTCCCGAAAAAAACCTAAATAACGAACGCTCTAATATATAATATGTACCTATATGTGAGTTCACTTCTAACCCCAGACAAGCCATTTTTTTTTGTGGGAAAAAATATTTTTATTTTAAAATTATATACCTACATAATTCATAATCTTAATCTTAATACTGCTAATTTACAATTTTCGACTTAAAACGATATCTTGAAAAAGGTGGAGTGTGGAGAATTTTAAAATATTTTTTTTTTTTCGTAATGAAAACCCAACCAACTTTCGACAACTTTTTGGGGTGTACGATGGCAATACTTAAATTCGTATGATACTTCTATTTATTTATTTAAATTCAAATTGTAATATTTTTAAATCTAAAGAAAACGTATTTTTTGACCCACTTTAATAACATGGTGTTACAAAAATGAGGTTTCAAAATATACGCGGGCGGAGACCTATCAGGTTTTGTAGAGCTAGTCGCACTGAATACGAAACGGTATTTGAAAATCCCCTAACACCCCCAAAATCTGGAGTTACGGGCAAAAAACGGTTTTTTGGACCTTCACTCATTGAAAAAATTCTATCTTCGACAAGTTTTTACCCATTTTCGATTTTTTTACAGTTTCTGATAGAAGATAAAAAATATACCTTTTTAACAATGTATAAAACATGTAACTCGGTTAAATCACTTAGAATTTATAAGCTGTCAAAGTTCAAAAATTCCATTTTTTTCGTCATTTGCCCAACTTCGGCATCAATTTAAAGTATATGTTTTGAAAACAATATGCTATTTAAAAAATATATTCTAAAACTATATCTATTTCCCAATCAATCGAGGTATTTTTTTTGAAAATCACTTAAAAATTGGCTTAGAAAAAAAATTTTTTCGATTTCAATCCAGATACAGAAATTCGAACTTTTGGTATAAAACAAAAATGTTGTTTCGGCACGTAGTAGGATAACTGTGGCGCCAGGATTTGATAACGGGTTTTTGTAGAGGAGCTTAATACAAACATTTTTTTTTTGGGATGTCTATCTCTCCCCGTTTAGGAGGGAGGGGCATTTTTCTAAAAAAAAAAATTATCAAAATAAAAAAAATTATTAAAAAACAACGGCAACACTTACAGTAATAAATGGTACCATTTCCGAAAGGAAAAATTGAACATTTGATGCTTAAATCAATATAATATAACCAATAGTTTTTGAAATAATCGATTTCAAAGTTAAAAATAGGCGAAAAAATTTTTTTTAAAACTCATTTTATACTATTTTTGTCCAGACCGTGAATTTTAGTAAAAAAAATTACTCACACAGAAAACTGCCTCAATTGATTCCTTATCGAACAGTTAAAACTATATGTTTCTATGTCTTCTAGTTTTTGAAAAAATTGAAAAATTATTTTATCAGATTTTTCTTTTTTCAAAATATTTTTTGTTTTTATCTGTTTTTATTTTTCAATTTTCTCATAAACTAGAGACGAATGAAAATAGAATTCTTGGAGGAGCTATAGGTCGTTTCAAATCAAAAGTCCCATGGAAAATTGAGCAAAAATAAAAAAAACCCATTCCCTTACTGGAAGGAAGCATTTATGAGGCAGCTGAACTTTTTCTAAAATTACGATAAAATAATGAAGAACAGTTCTTGATATCCCTATTTTAATTAATTTATCCGTCTGTGAGGTTCACTGGGTTAGCCTAAGAAAGCAGAGGCAAGTCTCCCGGGCTTGCATCACTCCAATACAAAAAAACATACAATTATTTAAATATTTATCATTTGAAGGCAGTTGGGATAACTTTGCCGAAGATATTATTATAGGACTAGGTGAATATGGACCAGAAATGTCCAGTTTATATGATAGCAATTCATAACTTAAAATTCTATTCACAACTTTTAATTTGTATAATTGTGCAGTAAATATCTTATTTTTATTTTTCAATTATTTTGGAGTCGTCACCATAGAAATCATAAATAAACAAATTCAGATTTTTCATTTGCTTATTTTTTTCTCTAGCATTTCTTTCATTCAAACAAGCATGATTTGTTGTTATTTTTGAGTTGATTTGTCGCAATGAGCAAATAAAATTGAGTTTTTTGTTTATTTGTTCTGAATTTTATTGGAAGGGAGAAAATAAACTCTGAGTCAGGACTTTTGATTTGAAACGACCTATAGTAAAACGCTACACTGAGGAAAATAAGGCACTTTAACCTTTCGAACCCAAGCTATGAAAACCAATATTAAAAAATGTTTTTTCGGTATTATCGGATTAAAAACATCACAAGTAAGAAATATGAATAGCAAAAAGTTATTTTAAAAAATAATAAATAGCACTGCCTACGACCACCAAAAAAAGTCGGAGAACTGAGAAAATAACTTTTTATGAAATTATAATGTATTCTACTTCTTCTAAGCAAAAAACAAAACACTTTCTGCATTAACATTTTTTATATCTTTTTTTCAAAATTATGATTTATGACCATATATATAAAAAAGTTTTTTTGCAAAAAAAAAAAAAAAATGTGAATTTCAGTCCCTTTCTCGATAAAAAAAAATTAAAGGTATGATATTTGACTAACTTTTTGTAACAATCAAGTAACTAGGCATTATTATCTTTCAATTAAGCCATCGTAACCTAAAAATTGTTTAATTTAATATTTTTTACGAATTTTTAAAAAAATGTTACATGAGAGTAACGCTGGGTCCGACAGGGTTAAAGTAAGATGATGTACTTTTTAAAACCCCAGCTACTTAAACAATAAAATTTATTCTACAAATAAATGAAATTCGGTTAAACTCTGTCAAATTTTAAATGACTTTCATTTTAATAAGTTTGTTCTTTTTGAAGATAAATCGATTAAAAATTAAATTATTTCTTAATAATTCTATGTGCATACTGCATAATATTCTTAATGTTATCAAATCTTGAAGGTTCTTTAAACGATGAATTCAATTTAAACTAGAGTCACACACATAGAGTAAAACAAATCTGAAAATGGGCACGTTCAGGAAAAATTAGGGACTAGATATTTAGGTAACGTCATTTTCTGAACGGAAATTTGAGCAAATTGACTAATGTCGTTTTCGATTGGAATCACTCAAGGATTCACTCATTCTGAAATCCAATAAAACAGTTTGAATTGCTTCCACTCAATTCTATTTTTTTTTTTGTGTTTGTGTTTGTTTTTCTGTGAAATTTAAAATGTCAAATATGGCATAAGACTTGAAAAATAATTAATATGTGAAGAAAATAGTACCTAATATTCAACAAATTAATCGGGAATTCGGTTTGCAAAATATTTTAAAAGCTTAATTCATTTGTTTGAAAATAAATAAACAAATTAATTTCAGAAAACGAAAAAAATTTGAATGAAAAATAATAATAAACAATGATTGAGTGTATCTTTGACATATGAGTATTCATGTATTAGTGCTTCTTGATTTGATTCTGATTTGAAATCAAGAAGAGAATTTCTCTTCTGAGAAGCGTTCTGGTTGTCATTTTAATGCCAATAAAACGGTTTCAGAAGTCTTCTGAATGATTCCGGACGCTTCCGGAGACCCAATCGAAAACGACATAAATTAGTTTGGATGCTATTGTCAAATTTCGAAATTTACTTAAGTATTTTACCGATTTTACCGGGAAGACAACAAATTTCACTTAACTTTACTGAATAAATTATATTAATTATAACCGATATAATGCACTGTTCACTCCGTTTTTCCCACAAATAAATTTAATTTTGCTAAATTTATTCTTTAATTAAAAACAATTACAATATCCCTAATATTTCCTGAACGTGCCCATTTAAAAGCTTAAGTCACCCGTCACAAAAAAGGATAAAATAAATACAAAACAAATGGCGTTTTCGATTGGCTCTCCGGAAGCGTCCGGAATCATTCAGAAGCCTTCTGAAAGTGTTTTATTCGCACAAAACTGACAGACAGAACGCTTCTCAGAAGAGCAATTCTCTTCTCGATTTAAAATCAGAATCACTAGTACATGAACACTAAAATGTCAACAAAAAAATACTCAATCATTCTTTTTTTGTTGCCATTGAAAAATTTAAATAAAATTATAATTAAAATTAATAAAAAGATTAAAATGGGTACCTTAATGCAGTGGAATGATTTTTTTAACATTTTCTTCTTCCGTCGTCTTCAGATTTTTAATTTGTATAATTTTTTCGTTTGAAAAAAAAAATAATATCAATATTTGACATTTGAAATTTCACAAACACAAAATAAAAAAACAGAATTGAGTGGAAGCGACTTGACCTGTTCCATTCGATTTCAGAATGAGTGAATTTTTGAGTGAAACCAATCGAAAACGACAAAAAAGAATGAAATAAATTAATAAACTCACTCTCTCTCTTGTCAGATTCCAAAATTACCCTAATAAATCTTCTTGACTCTAAAACCGTAGTTTATTCAATTAAATTAAATTTATCAATTTGTAAGTTCATCGTTCTTGTCTATTAAAAAAATGAACTAAAGTGTACCACGAAATAACTTTTATTGAATACAAAAAAAAAAAAAACAAACATCAACAGAATGAAAGAGGGCAAAATTCAAAGTTATATAAACAAACTCGAAAACTATTTTTTTCATTTTTTGTAGATGGTATCTTTTCCTTCCATTTAATTCCAATTTCATTCAATGTGAAAAGGACAACGAAAACCGCTGAAAAAAACATACTACAAACTTAAGGAAAGATAAATTTAGTCACAGAAACAGGAAAAGTTTCAAAACACTTTACACAAAACTTTCTTTGTTTAACGCGAAAAGTTTGTGTCAAGGTCAGTAAATGCCTTAAAAATGATAAAGCTCTGACTTTCAATTTAGAGAATGTTTAAAACAGTCTAGAATAGTAACTTAAACAAATCATTTATTTATTTCAGAAGTAATATTAACTGAATGCCAGGAAATTATGACCTATTACCCTGCTTCCATTTAAAGCTTGTTTTCTTTTATTTCGGTTTAAAAACAATAATTTGCAATGTGATGATAATCTTCGGAATTTTAAGATTTTAATTTTCCATTTAAGAAAAAAAAATGTTACTCATACACCACAGTGCCCTTAAAATAATAGTAAGAAAACTCACGCATTCGATACAAAACCTCTGCGTTCGATAGTTACCTGCATTTAAATTTTAAATTCATTTTCCAAAATGATTAAAATTTATTTTATGGTGGAAGAAAAATAAAAATAGTTCAATTCTTAAGCGTTGGTGGTTTAAACACAAATGACAAAACACATAACGTTGTTTGATTGCAGTTTATGCATTGAATTTCTTCAGATGCTTCACGACCATATTTCATTCATATCGAACAATACTATTTTATTGAATTCAATTTAAGGTTTATGGCAGTTTGTTTAAGGGAAATAAAATGCAAGTGCACGTCTTATTTATTTATAGTTCAAGGCTATAAAAGAGGTGAATTTAATGAAGAGCGAATATCAAGGAGAAATATGAAACAATAGTTTAGTTGTTGAAATTTAAATAAAATGCAAAACTGTTATCAAAGTTCATAGGAAATTGAATTAAAAAAAAACAGGCATTTGATGGAACTAAATATGTATATTAAGTCTGATTTTTTCAGATCTGCAAAAGAGGGTGCTTAATATCTTAATTCCTGGTTTTCGGGACGCCCCACCCTCCTGGGAAAATTTAGCATTTTGAAAAACTTGTCAAACTTGAAAGACAGAATAGAAAAAAAGTAGAATTTTCGTTAAAAAAGCAGAATTTTGGGAATTCTGGGAATGTTACATATATTTTTTATTTGTCTGTTGTACAGCATCAAATTTTCAATATACTTCTGAAGATCATACGATCTTATACTAAAAAAAATACAAAAGAGTTTGATATGTTTGAACAATATTGGTTGTTTTTTGGAGGTCCGTCAAGCTGGGTACGCCATAACCGAAAATTCAAAATCTGAGTATGCATTTGTTATAATTTGTTACCCCAATCTCGAATTTGTTGCTCCTACCCTTGCTCCTTAAATCTGTGGCATACCCAGCTTGACGTCAAGGGTAGGAGCAACAAATTCGAAATTGGGGTAAAAAATAAGCAACAAATTAGCAACAAATTCCTGCATACTCAGATTTTGAATTTTCGGTTGAGGCGTACCCAGCTTGACGGACCTGTTTTTTGGGCAGAACAAGATTATTTTATTTTGGTGTTTAAGAGGTTGATGTATTTAGTTTTCGGGGCTGATTTTTATCTTGAAAAAAAAAAATTTCACCTAGATATTGGGAACCGAAAATCTCGCAAAGAAATGATAAAACCGTTTATATAACTTATAGATAAATTGATTTACACGTCAAAGCAATGGATACCGTTTTGACCTATGAGCTGTTAATATAAAGGTCTATAAATGCTTAGAGAAAAAGTCCTTGACAAATCATGGGAATAAAATGCTAAAAACCGAATAAATTTAATGGACAAAATTTAAAATAGAATATTCCCAGAATTCTTAAAGTAATACACAGTGAGCCTGAACAAGTTTAAGGTTGATCTAAAATGACGACAAAAACAAAGGATGCGGCTTTGTTCCTGAAGGCCTCAGCAATAATAATCCGTTTTTACCAAAATCGGATTAGCTTCTTTTTTCGTAAACTTGTTTTTTCGAGAAAAATTCATATCAACGCAAGGCTCGAGTACGATAACTTAGGCGCCGAGAATTGAAAACGGTTTTTAGTAGAGATATTCAATACAATCATTTTTGGTTTTGGGAGGGAGGGTCTATGTCTCCCCCTTTAGGCGGGAGGGGCAGTTTTCTAAAAAATCAAACAAAAAATTACACTGGTTAACAAGGGTTCTGTTGCCGAAACAAAAATATACTTTTCTGAAGGTTTTCGGTGTGCTGAATCCGAATCCGAAGTCAGAAAAAATTGATTAGCTCACGTTTTTGAAATATTACCGTTAGAAAATGCAAAAAAACGTTTTTTTGACTACTTCGGGCCTTATTTTTTAATATAAGGAAAATTGTTAGAAGATATTTAGTAACGGTTTCTATAAAAACTATTTTCCTTCTTTCAAGAACTTTTTATATCTTTCCGTTATCTTTGTTATTGCCTGAGATATCTTAAAATTAAGTAAGTGGCTTTGGCTTCATATATCATAAAGGAGATTATGACGTTTTAAAATTTATGAAATATGCAAACAACTGAGGATATCTCGGGAAGTAAAAAAGATATCGTAAAGATTTAAACAGATTTAAAAAGGTGGAAAATAGTTCTTATAAAAACCGTTACTAAATATGCTCAAACAATTTACCTTCTATAAAAGAATAAGGCCCGAAGTACTGCATTTTCTAACGGTAATATTTCAAAAACGGGAGCTGATTAATTTTTTCTGACTACGGATTCGAGTTCAGCACACTGAAAACCTTCAGAAAAGTATTTTTTTGTTCCGGCAACAAAAAAAAAGTTTAATTTTGTTAACCAGTGTTATTAAAAAACAATGGCAACACTTACAGTTAGGAATGATACCTTTTTTTAAAGCTAGAATTGTACACTTAATTATAGTTTTTAAACCAAGTTATTTTAAACAGTTGTTTTCGAAATAATCGATTTCAAAGTCAACAATTGTGAAAAAGAAGTTTAAAAAAAATACATTGAATACTATTTTTGTCAAGACTTTGGGTTTCATTACGGGATAAATTGATAAAGTAAACTACTTCAATTAATTCCTTATCAAATACTGAAAACCAAATGTTTCTATGCCTTCTAGTTTTTGAGAAAATTTAAAAATAGGAAAGTAGTTGTAAATCAAGATCCGATACAAACCAAGAGACAAAAAAACTATCATGTAGGCTTAAGATGATAGTTTTTTTGTCTCTTGGTTTTTATCGGATCTTGATTTACAACTATTTTAACAATTATGTAGAAATCTCTAAAGATCATTTGTGTCTAATCAAATTCAGAACAAATTTCTTGGGAACAAAATTTTACAACGAGTTAACGGAGATAAACGTTTAATTTTATAAATTAGGTACTAGATGATAAGTTGTTCCAGATAATCCGAAAATATATAAGTACTTTAATAAATCATAATAAATAGTAACTTACTCCACTGAAAAATGTAGGTACTTTTTGGATAGAAATTGTGTGTAAAAGTCGTTCACATCTTCTTCATAAGTTGGCCAAACTTATAATCATTATAGCTATCGATTCAACAGGTGAATTTTACGATTAAAAACGAATTTATTGAGTTTAACAATTTAATTTTTTTAAATGAATAATTTGAGTATTAATGAACGAAATAACTCATGAAAGCTAAATATTTAAAATTTTAAAAAATTATGGGTAGAAAAATAATAGAGACCGTAGTCCCAGTCTTTATATGCACGATAACGATGCTCTGATATAAATATTCAACATTAAATAGAAATTCGAAACCAACACTCATACTTTGCATACGAAACAGGACAACACTCATATCGCATTATAAATTCCAGACAATTAACTTCTCTCGACATCTCTTTTCTAAAAGGATTTCAGACCCAAAATACAAAAAATACAAAAAAAAAAAAACAAAGTCGACAACAACCCAGAGTTGCGCTCTTACTGCTTAGCAATTAGCATTTGAAATGATCTCCTTAATCTTAATGCTGTGTAAATAATAATTATTTTAGTCTTTTCTATGAGTAATAAAATTATTATCCCTCAATAAGTCAGTCACCATCCCCGTTGGAACTTCTATATCATCATATACGAAAATGCCATCCTCCTCTATATCATTCTTGGTATGATTTTACAAGTCGACTTTTACTTCTTCATGGGCTCAGTTCAGCAGCGGCACGGTTGGCGATGCTGGGGACTTCTACTTGCAACAAAGTCCTATACTTTCTCTTCAACATGAGTGCGAAGCTAGGATTTGTGTCCTTTTTTTTTAGCTGGGGTCCAAAATACCAAAAGGATGTATTCAAGTATCCTGGAGGAGGTTTATTTTTGTATGAGTAGAATTATTTTTGTCAGTCAGTTCGCTACGGGCTTATGGAAATTTGTGGCGCCACAGTGACAAGTTACCCTTTAATCAAATTCTATTTACACCCACCCACGCATGGTTATTTACACAAACAGGATTTTATGTCGATAACAGAAAAGAAAGGGCCATGAAATTAACACTAACAAAAGGGGAAGTGGAATAAGGTTTTTTCCATCCTTACATACGTTTGTATATATGTATGCATCCAATATATATTTTTTGTATGTGTGTTTAAATGATGTGCTCCAAAGTTAAGTGGGATTGGAAAAAAGGAGTCTTTTAGATTTGAATTTTCTCTATATATTTTTCGAGGTTAAATACGATTTTTTTTTTGTTGTTTAAATTTATGTGCCACTATATGAATATTTAAAATATTTTCGAAACGCATCAAATGACCTTTTCAAGGCATCGTCGATTTTATCGACAAACTGCACCATGCGACACGACGAGCCTCATCTGTGGTTAGTGTCAATCCTATTTGAAAGCAATTACCACATGAAAGAATTGATTCGGCAGAAGGGGCACACTGTTGTTGGACTTTTATTTTTTTTTATGGTGTTCGTCCTGGGAAGCTCTCGATTTCATATATAAATAGTATTTGTTATAGGATGCAATATAAATTAACAAGTATTTGTGGGGGAGTATATTGAAAGTGTCAAATTGGAGAAATAATGAAAGAGAATTTGTATGGATTCAACATCAACAAAATGATTGAATCCTTATAAAGTTCAATGGAATGATTAAATCGCTTGCAATTAGTTGAAGCTGGACTACTTTTTAATTGTTCTCTCATTGATATGTTTTTATTTTATAAGGATTATTGTAATCTGCTAAAAATTATGAACAATAAAAACGGTTCAATTGGTATTTATTAAAAAAATTAAAAAAAACAACAATTCTTTCAAAAACATTCATAAATTTCTATCAAATTTATGAAACGTTCTTTGAATAGCAGAGGTCAAAGAATATGAAAACACAATTTCAAGAAACATTCACATGCACATATAGAGAGATCAATGTATTGTAGGTCAGACGTCAGAGACAGTGTTACCAATAGGGGAGAGGGCTAAAGGTAGGAATTCCCTCTGACCCGGAATTTTCAGGGAACCCGGGGATATTTGAAGAAATATTTTGAATTATTTATTTTTGGTTTTAATATTTTTTAAATTTGAAATAAGAATATTCCTGGTTATGAATGCAAAAAACGCCAAAAATTAGTTAACCTCAAAAATGGAACAGCTCAAAATCCTGAAGCTTGCCGCTGCTTTGAGTAAATTTTTTATGTGGCTCAGACCCAAAGTTATCGTTGGGCTACTTTAGTCGATTTTGCGATTAGGAGTCGAATTTAAAAAAAAAAAAATTGAACCTTTTCAAAAATCTGGCTACTTTTGTGATCAATAGTTAAAATTCTCCTTAAATATTTTCCTGCACTCATTTGATTCTGTGAAGTATACCGATTGTAAGAAATCGATTAGCAAAATTTTGACACCAAATGTTGATTGGTTATTAGACCGAGGCTTCTTTACATTTTTTGAAAAAATTGATTATTACCCTTCTCCACCCACTCACTACAAATATTAGGTAGGTGGATGCAAGGTTTTGATTTATGTAAAGTTTTCTTAAATCCAAATATTCTGGTCGACCGTTTGAAATTAAGTTGATAATTCAACTTAAAAATGTAAACATTAAAGATAAGTATTAATTTTATACATTTTAGGCATTTTTAAAATTATCCTGAAGAAGTATGTAACCACACGAGAAACGTCGACAGAAAAGTTAAATATACCTACAAGAAGAATAATATAGCCTGCGAAGAAGATCAAAATATTTTATTAAAGAAAGGTAACAAAATAAGGAAGAATTCGGAATTCGCTTGAAAGAAAAGCGTGAAAAATTTATTTCTTGAAGTCAGACACAGTTTTTTTTTGTTTTGAATTTAAATTTTACATTTTCACCCTTTTTACATTAACCTACATCATGTTTTTTTGTTCTTGTACTTGACATAGAAAAATTGAAACAAAAAATATTGTCCAACCGTTGTAAAATAATAGCAAGAACTGCCCTTGTTTTGGAAGTCCAAACCACTAAAACTCATTAAAATGTCCAATAAAGGATTTTTTTTTTGTTTTTCAATAAAACAACTTTTCCCCCATTTTTCAACAAACGCACTTTAATTTTCTTTTAAAATGAATGACGCCAGCTTACTTTCAATGTACATATATTTTTTTTTTGTCGTATCGACAAATGTCTCAGCAGGAATATAAAAAGAAAACGTTTTAAAAATAAACATGAAAATCCCATCCCTTAAGCAAAGCTAATCAGACTCAGTTCAGTTCAGTTGTTGTGTTGAAAAGTTAAACTTTGTCATTGTAGCTAAGGTTGATGGTTTACTCTTTGAAAAAATAAGTTGTCAATCTTCTTAAAGTACCCTTCTATAGATACACGGAATTGCTAACCTTACTTTTAGAATCTCAAGCCTCTGCTTCTACTTAGCCAGTAGCCTTGAGGTGTCAGTAATGAAATTGCAGATCAACCCAATTGCTTATCTGACTCTCAAAGAAAGGAAAACACAAAAATAAGTAAAATAAAAACACGATACACGAACACGAGTCAAGAAATGAAAATAAAATTTAATTTGCAAGCGATAATCCATGCCACAGCATTCCCTTAACTGGAGCGCCCAGACGCCGATATAACCATCTTTTTGTTGTATAGATATAAAAAGCTAGATATAGTATCCTTGAGATATGCTTCCCTGAAGCAACAGGAGCTTGGTAGCATCAGAAGCAGGGATATAAATCTGTAAGGAGCCGTTAAATTTTAATTGAGCATCACATAACAACCATCATGACCTAAATGACCATATCAGATGTCATTTGATATTCATGTGTCCTGTGTTAGTTGGTTTTTCCTTTTTTTTCTTTTTTTATTTTTTTTATTTTTATTTGCATTATCTGCCCCCTTGTATTTTAATTGTAATCCTATGCTTAACATAGATAAATCAAAAATTAAATTATATCAAGCTGGGTGGCTTTGCTTGGTTTTCGCTATGAAATTTAAACTACAAGCTATGCTAAGTAAACATTAAAGGGGGTATATAATTTTAGTCCATGAGTTTTGTGCGAAAAGGATAATGTTAGTACTTGACTTCAAGAAAAGACAGGGACGGACTGATCTTTGTATAAAAGAATATACAAATATGCAAATTTTTGGTTTCTGGAAAACATTATAAATTGATAGATGTCTTAGAACTTAGAGAATATCTCCTTTGAATTTCAGCTTGAAACACGCTACAGTGGTCAAGTAGACAGAAGGAGAGACTAAGATTTAGTCTGCACCAGTATACTCCACTACGCATTCCGTCTTTGGTTTTTGAACCATATAGTACTAAAACAGGATGAAATTGATGGAATTGTAATTTGAAAGTTGTTGCCAAAAACTAGTTGAGGAGTGGTTGAGTCTGACTTGGTTTAGATCTGAATGTAATCAGCATTATAGTATGTCCAAATAATTATTTACAATAATAATAATAATTTATGAGAGCAGAGTTGCAAAAATATCAATTGAAAAAAAAGAAGTTGTCTGTAAACCGGTTTACGGACAATGATTTTACGTGATAACGTCGTCAGAAAACATGTTGTGTGCTTTTGTTTAAAATGAGTCAATTGAAGAGTTTACTTTTTTCAAACAATCATAATTTACAAGAAAAAGCTAAAAAAAAAAAAATAAATTTAATATTTTCTCATTATATTAATTTTTTTAATTTTAAAAGCTTACAAAAAAAAATTATGCAATTTAAATCCAAGTATTTCTTCTTAAGAATAAAACCATTTTTTAATTTTTACAATGCGCAAAAAGTATAAAAATAATTAATTGAAAACAATTATTTTCATCAAAAAAAGCAAAAAAAAAAACATTAATTAATTAATCACGTCATTAATTCCATTTCCCTAACAACCTATAAAAAATTTTACACCTTCTAAAAGCTTATTGTCTTAGCTCAAAATATATATATCGATCTATGAGACATCTACAAAAAGAGCTAGAATTTTTTGAACTCGATCAAATTTCATTAAAAAAACCAAAAAAAAACATTTATTTTTATGTTCTCACGCTATAGAATCAATTTTTTTGTTTGAAAACCTATAAAAAATTGTATACCATGTGAAAGCTTATTATTTCACCTTTCATCTGACGTATCAATCTCATTTCAAAGATGCCGACAAGAGAAGTTAGAATTTTTTAAAGTCAACCATGTCGAAATTCCAAACTGAGATTACGGTACTACCCACACTGGTGGCTGTTCGGGGGGCAACAGATATCCACTAGTGTTTTGAATGGCTTCATTTTTTTGTGGTGGCTGCCATGGTTCATCGATTTATAAGACGTTATCACGTCAAAAAAATGCTTTTGAAATTAAAATAAAAATATTTATTGGAATTGAAAAAAATTTGCATTAAAAAAAATGTTATTGCAACTGAAAAATATTTGCATTGAAAATAAAATTTGTATTGTAAATAAAAATATTTTGCTAAAAAAAAATGTTTATTGAAATTCGACGAATATTAAAAAAATAATTAATACATACTTTTGCATTTAATTTTTTTTTACAATGCAGGAAAGTTTAAATTTGCCAAAAATATTTTTCTTTAATTTGTAAAGGAAAACAAATACATTAAAAAAAAGCTTTGGTTGGATGGAATTAACCCTTTCGAACCCAAGCTATGAAAATCAATATTAAAAAATGTTTTTTCGCTCTTATCGGGTCAAAAACATCACAACTAAGAAATATGAATAGAAAAAAGTTATTTTCCAAAATAATAAATAGCAAAACTAATGTGTTTTTCTCATGTTACATGTAAATAACATGCACTGCCTATGACCACCAAAAAAAGTCGGAGAACTGAGAAAATAACTTTTTATGAAACTATAATGTATGCTACTTCGTCTAAGCAAAAAAACAAAACATTTTCTGCGTTTACATTTTTTATATCTTTTTTTCAAAATTATGACCATATATAAAAATTTTTTTTTTTTCCAAAAAAAAAATGTGAATTTCAGTCTCTTTCTCGATAAATAAAAATTAAAGGTATTTGACTACTTTTTTGTAATAATCCAGTAACTAGGCATTATTATCTTTCAATTAAGCCATCGTTACCTAAAAAATTGTTTAATTTAATATTTTGTACGAATTTTTAAAAAAATGTTACATGAGAGTAACGCTGGGTCCGAAAGGGTTAAGAAAAATATTTTTCTTATTTTATCGTTAATGGCTTGACCGAATTCAACAAAAATTTTTGTAGAAGTCTTTTATTATTTTTTTTTTATTATATTTAAAGCAACTTTTAGTTTAAGATCAAGTAGGTGCGCCAAGTGGTGCATTTTATTTAAATTTTTATAATCATTGTGTAGTGAACTAAGAAAAATATCCTGCATGAAAATGCACAGTTCTGCGAAAAGGTTTCAAGGGTTTCTTCTTTTTTTTTTTTTTTTGCTTTTTTTTAAATCACGGTTAAGCACTTCCCAGAGTCAACGAGCACCAATTTATAAATTGAAAAGTGCATCTTCTACCCAGGTACCTACGTGCATTTGCAATTCAATTGCTTTCAGAAATGCGTTTAGTAAATGCATCCCCATTTTTGTTTATACAAATTCCAAATTCCAGCAATGAATTCAGTACTGAATCTTTACGTTGGCGTTGTTGGAATAAACTTGTTACACAAATACCCGAATCATATAAAACCTATTTAACCCTTTTGCTTCCAGGTATTTACGCGTTCGCTCGCCTATACATTTGTGCTGGCACAAATCTAAACGTGAATCTTTTTATATTGTCCCAACAATCCGAACGTGACAATATCTCAATATTGCATACCCCATTGCATATCAGATGGCATAACAAAACATCCATTGAGCATTTCAAGGTATCACAACAAAGACAAGAGTGATGCCCAATTAGCATCTCCATATCCACATTTCTCATCATGTTCACAGCACATCTATACAAATGTATGTAACCCTCGCGAACTATACTTTGTAGGAATATTCATACATCTATGGAACTTGGGCAATAAATGAAACCCCATTTGGCATACGTTACACACATCAAACTCAAGGGCTTACATTACTAAGTACCTTTTCTGTGGCAAACTCACGACAATTGAATTTTCAAAAATGTTTCCCTTTTGCTATTGTGGTGAGTTTGAGTTGCATTCAATTGCTCGGTTCTACTCACTCACCCAGTTACCATACCACCCACTGTCAAGCTGAAACTCTACCTGATGTGTTTTCACATGAAACTCAGAGTCTGGATTTTGTTTTTATTTTTAAATTCATCTCACTCAAATTTATTCACTCTATTTTTCATTTACAATTTTATTTGATACACTGCCTATTTCAAATAAAGTGTCAGACATAACAGTTTGGACTATTTAGAGGACAACAACTTTATCCTTAAGGACATTCGACCGACAAACTTCAAAAGATTTAACAAAATTTTGGGAAACTCAGTATTGAAGAAGCAAGAAAGTTGTACAAAAAATAAATTTCATATTTATGGAAACTTTCCAACTAATCATCAAAAAATCGAACGCTTCATTATATGTAGATAATATGCCTTAAAGTATTCAATATAAATTTGAAAGCAATCGGGAAGATAAATTTAAGAGATCTCGAATGTACCATACATATGTCAAAAAATGTAGTTTCGAGATTATCCGAAAAGAAAATCGACCGCTCGCAGTAATTCAAACTTCCCGTCCAAAAATGCCAAAATCTTATTTGAAGATATTGTCAGACAGCACAATACGCAGAGAAAATTAGAGCACATAAAATAGAACAAAAACATTAAGATTTCTCTATGATTTTCATCCAAGAAGGAAATCGTATTGAAACAATCGAGTTTTCCTTATTGTTTTAAAATCTGGACTTGTAGGGTTTTGCTAAGAAAAATAAAATGCACGACTGGGGTCTCACGTACTTGCTCTTATGGTAAAAGTTACTATAATGTTAAAGCTTTTTCAATTTATAAGTTCAAGTGACCTCAACTCCAAAAATTTATAAAGCGTTTTGCCCAGGTACGACAGTGGGAAAATTTGATATTTTTGAGGAATTTCATAAGTATTGAAAAAAAAAAAATAAAAACTGTTTATATAAAAACGAAATTCCAAAATTTTTCACCAACACGTTCTCAAAAAAAAAAAAAAAATTGAAATATTTTTAAAATTCAAAAATGTGTTTTTTAATAATTTTCTAAAATTTTAATATTACCTTTAGCTAAACGCTTTTGTATAAAAAGTTAAAATCGGGTCAATCTTGTACGAAATGTTCAGAAACCAAAAAAAACCGCTCTATTTCAAATTATATGTGTAATAGTTACGGTGGCCATATTTTTAAATTTCAAATAATGAACTAAGACAAAAAGTTAACCGAGTTTCTAACTAGGTATTGTTTTTTTTTTTTTATTTCAAAACAAAAACAAATCTTCACGAAAATCCAAAATCCACATATTTTTAAATGTTGAAATTTTTGTTTGAAACCTCTCGTCCAACTTGCTACTGTTTTCCTCTGACTTTTTTCCCATAGTTAGTGCAATTTAAACAAAAAAAAAAAAAACAACAGTTTCGAATGCTCGAATATTCTTCAAAAGCTTCAGGGTCTCAAGGGTTAAAATCGCATGTAATTACATTACGATTTTTGAACATTCAGAAAACTGGGACACGTTCGCATTAGCATATTGTAAATTATAAATACTGAACAAAAAATGAACAGCTTTTGAAATAATGAACATTTTTATGTTTTTTTAACACAAAATAATTCATAATGAACATGTTCTTCAAATAATGAACAGTTCATTATTATAATGAACGGATGATCACCGTAGTAATACTACACACAAAAATTTTAATCAAAATCGTTAGAGCCGTTTTTGAAAAACATTACCTTTTTCTAATCGTTGATTTCCTTACAAAACAGTTCAATAAGGTAAACTGTTAGTTTTAAGGTGCTCATATTTTTCTCTGTGTAGTTAAAATACTTTCAATATTAGAAACAAATTAATATACTGAGTGTTAATGTATTAGAATACTTAATTTAGTGAATACAAAATTATGCCTATATTAGAACAAAGTTTCAAGAACATTCATTATTCCGTTTTGGAAAAAATTGATTAAAATCTTTTCTTTGTTTTTAAATTAAGACTACTAAAATATTTTGTTCAAAAATTTTCGTCAAAATCGACTAAACGGATTTATGGTACCTACCGTTATTAACGGTACAAAATATGTTTTTTTTTTATTAAAATTATTGATTATGAAAGTGGACTAAGTCACTTTTTGCATTGTTTCAAGGTTAACAAACCTAATAGTTTCATTAAAACGATTCATTGGTATTTCATTCTTAAAACAATTGAACTAGTAATAAATAAGTCCATATATATACCGACTGTAATTTTCCTTTGAAATGATGTCTAACAGTTAAATTTAATTTAGTTGTATATACTAGTTTTAGTCGTTATTTTAGCAGTGACTTAGTCCACTTTCATAATTATTAAGGGCACCTATGTCAAATGCCATTAAAAATGGTCCACAACTATCAATAGGTTTTATTTTTTGCTTAGCGAAAAAAAAAAATTGTTTTATTTTTTAAATGTTGCGCATACGCCACAGTGACCGATCAAAACAAAAATAAATTATTACTATGTATGTTGCCATTATAAATAATTTATTTTTTTTTCCATTGCGTGACCATGAAATGCTGTATAAGATTTTAAGTTATTCTTTTCGTGGGTATCAATCATTTTAAGTTTAATTAAATTTTACGAAACTCACCGCGTATTTATAAGAAATATTTGATTTATTTCTTCACCTTGACCGACGTTTCGAAGAACTTTCAAACTTCGTAATCCCGTGACCACGACCACATGAAATGCTGCTTATGTAATTTACATATAATTATCTGAATTAAGTACTATTTTTACATTGAATGATTCAATTTTTAAGAGACACAAACCAAAAAATATGCCCTGACCAAATCACCCTATCTCACCCCAAATATTTCAAACTGATACAATTTAAATTTCAAGTAACTTTGCTGACATTGAAATAGAAAATAAAAATAAAAGTAAAAGAATTGAAATAAATTAATATGAACCTGCACTAGACATTATTGTTCGAACCACATCTGCTTTTGATCAAATCTATTTCACAATCTCGATATAAAATAAAAAATAAAATAAAATAAAAAAAAAAAAAAAAAAAAACAATTAGCGCTTACATCAGAAAGAAAAAAAAAAGAAAAAGAACTTCAAAACAAATCCTTTTTTTCCAGACCAAAACAAAATGTAAATCCTTATAAACGTGCAATGACAGATAAAATGATTTAAGGATTCAACAGCTGAAGACAACCTCAGCAGCAATAAATGTTCACCCACCGACCGCTGCATAAGCAGTTGGGGATCTAAAGGGTGGTGATGGCATTTCTGGTTCTGGCTACCAATAAATACTTGTAGGAGAAATGATTATGTAAATATTGACTGCCAGAGAAGTGAGTGCATAAGAACGGAATTGCTCTTCAGATTGCCATTGAGATTTTCGAACAAGGAACAGCATTATAATATACATAGTTTGTTCTGCTTTAGCTACTTTACTTTAACTATAGAGCTGCTGTTCTAACATATTAAACCGATCATTGTTCTCGACAAGTGGCTCTGAAAAATAAAAGTCACCTCTTGATGAAATATACAAACAAACAAACACAAAAAAAATATAATATTTAAAAATAAAAAAAAAAAACGTTAAGACTCACTCATCTATACGTAACTTAATAGTGAAGTAACTAAAGCTAAAAAATTGGCAATATTAGGGAACCCGGCCGAACAGCTTAGATTTTGATGATCTTTTTTTCAAACGTCGGTAATTAAAAATACTTTAAAGTCTATAGATTAAAAATTGCCGCTGTTGCCGTTTTGATTTTTTAAATTTAATTGAAGATTTTTTTGAACAAACAACATTTTTTTTCAAAAATTTTTCTTAAATTTAATAAATTAATTGATGCCAAAAGATTGCCTAGGAAACTCAAGAAAAAAAAATATATGGAAATATATGGGATTGAGGGACAATCTTCCATCGTTCAAGCAATAGATGCAATTTTCTTATTAATTGACTTCAAACACAAAATAAAATATTTGAACACAACGGCAATACCTACCTACAATATTTAAATATACATTTTTAAAAAGCTAGATGCCTAGTCATACTTGTAAAATTAAAATTAAGTTAATTGAATTAAGGGCTTTTGAAAGAATGGTAACTGAACTCAGATTTTTGAAAAAAAAAAAAATTATTGAAAAAATTTTAACATGTCGTTTTTTAAACTTGGTCGTAATATAAAATGCATTTATTTTCAAATTTTTTTGGCCACATTTATTATGATTTGAAATTATAAAAGAAAATGTCAATATGTATAAAGGTTTATGAAAAGAATTAAAAAGTATTTCATTTTCAAAGAACTTTTTTTAAAAAAAGTTTTGAAAAAAAATTTAACAAATTTTTTTTTAAAGTTCAACATCTTAACATAAAATTATTTTTTATTCATTTAATAGCCCTTACTGTTGAAAATTAAATAGCAAAAATTTAAAGTTCTTTTTTACCAAAATCTTTGAGAAAATTAAAAAACAAATTGAAATTGAAGTAATTTTTAATTTTTTTTTCAAAAGTGTGATATATATTACCTTTTCTGCTTCGGAATTCAACTGATAATATATATGGCCAAAATTTTTTTAAAAATAAATTCATATTTTATTAGAAAAAGTTTAGAAAAAAATCATTTTAAATTTTTTTAATAACATTTTTTTTTTTTAATTCTGAGTTTGAGGACCATTTTTTCTAAAAATCTTAATAAAAATTAGTGGATTTAAATTTTAGAGATAAGAATGAGCTTCTGGCTTTTTTTAAATGTATTTTAAAATATTGTAGGTGTTGCCGTTGTTTTCAAAATATTTTTTTTTTGTGTTTGAGGTCAGAATGTTAGAAAATTGCATTTATCGCTTAAACGATGGAAGATTGTACCTTACTCCTCTATATTTTTTTTCCTTAAATTACCTAGAGAATCATTTCCCAACATTTGTTTTATGAAATTTAAGCAAAAAAAATTGGTTTTGTTAAAAAAAAATTTAATTTTAATTTTTAAAAACAATACGGCAACATCGGCAATTTTTAATCTATAGATTTTAAAGTATTTTTAATTACCTACGTTTGAAAAAAAAAAAAATAGTCAAAATCAGAGCTGTTCGGCCGGGTTCCCTAATAATTTGCTTTAGTTTCTCTACTATAAGATTTGTTCGGTGCTGATGAATGTTTTTTCTTCATTGGTTTCCATATACAATATTTAAATGGAGGGTTTTTATAAAATGTTTTTGAAAAGTAAATCTATTATAAAAAAATGTCAAATGCTTTAGTCAAAATGTGGTGAAGCTGGCTAAAAGTGTAAGGTTAAATTCGGCCGCAATTCATTTCAATAAGCACAAAGAAATTCAAGTAAAATTAGCGATTTGGTTATTAACCATAATACAACTTAATGCATATAACAACAAAATTATTTTAATATCTATTTTTCTTTACCAAAATATTGTAGCCTGGCTGTTAGTTTTATATTTCAATAAGTTTTCGATAATTCAATAAAAGTGGCAAAGAACACTGAATTTTTTTTTCCAGAATGAAAAATTTTATCCTGAAATGTTTAAAATATCGGACCAAAAACTGATCAAACAAATATAAAGCGTCCTATTATATGTTTCAGATATGTTTTTTGTTTCCGATCTTCCTTGACATGGATTACATATCATTCTTACGAGTATAGTGTCCAATGCAAAATCCTCTGCAATCAGAACGTCACGAAAACCAGTATTTACATACAATGCAAAAATTTAAAATAGCTTTCTCTAGATGCGATTAATAGCCCTAAAAAATAGCAGCCTTTTGAACTCTTACAACAAAGAATCAGAATAGTTGCGTCGCAAAGTTTTTTAACAGGTGGATTTCTGATCATGTGCATTTACCTAATAGATATTTCTTTGTGAAATTAAATAAAGGTCAATTTTGTCTTACTACCTATTACTTTTTCATTTATTTTAACTGTTGAAGAGAAAGTCTGAAAGGTAGTTATTCGCAAAAAATAATCACCTCCAATGTTGAACATTGTATATCGATGGTTTCTTACTAGAATTTTTAAGGAAAAATATGAAGATTTTGTTGAACAAATTCAATGCAAGTGTTATTTAATTTCGATTTTGGTGTTTTGGCACCTACGGCAAAGTTGTTATTCACATTAATTGCAAGTTGACCACATGCACTGTGGCGTATACGTGCTCTATTTTGTATTTTTTGTTTTGTGTTTTTTTTACCGCATGAGTAGAGGAAGAGAAAACGATTGTATGTACTTTAAATTAATGTGTCGTTATTTTAGTTTGCATGATAATATAAATTTTTCTAACTTGATCAATCGTCTTCTCTTTCTCTACTCATGCGGTAATGTATTTTATAATGCTGAATGTAATGAGACTGGATGCGACCATTTAAAAAAAGAGTAAATTATCCTTTTTTTTTTATTAATAATTTTCTTACCTATAAACTTACCAAAAAACTTAAAGGAATGCAAATAGAATATTATGTCAAAATTTGAATTTTTTCAGATTTGCCATGAAACCCAAACGAACACAAGATGTTTTTGCATAGAGAATATGCACCAAACATGTTGAATTCAACTTAGGATTTCTCAGAGAGGAAAAGAGATATTGAAAAGATTTAAACAGATATTGAAAGAAACCACCACAAATTTGATGATAACAAATTATCACGCAAAAGGACATAACCTCAGAAACTGTTAAAAAATTGTATTTTTGATTTTCTAACGGTAATATCTCAAAAACGTGATGTGATAGAATTTTTTTGACTTCGGATTCGAGTCTGGCATATGAAAAACCACTAGAAAAGTATACCCTGACTTCTATAAAAAAAAACTTTTCAATTAGTGAAATCCAATAGGGCAGAAAAAATTAACGGACTTAAATTTGAATATCTTAAGATTTAAAAATGATATCAGTTTAATTGAAACGCAGTTAAAAAGAGACATATTACTTCTAAAAACAGAGCCATTATTTAAATTTTTACCGTTATTGTTAACAGAGTTATGAGCCAAAACATGAGAGTACGTAAAAGTACGCTTTTTTCATAACTAATTAAGCTCGCAAAAACGAATAGCTCGATAAAAGATTAAAAAAAAGGTTTTGTCTTACTATTTAGACAACAAGGAACATTCCTGCATCAAAAAATCTGGAGTGCAAGACACTTCCAGTAGTGTCGTGTTCAAACGACCCGTGCGGTCTTTTCGGGCGCTTGGCTGCTTTCCATAGCGAAAAATCGGTTGAAGCATCAGTCGTTAAATTTTTTAGGAATGTACTGAGTGAATCATTTTTGAATTTATAAATTTGTTTTTTAAGATTGTTGCTTATACGTTTAAACGTTGTTTTATCATCTGGAAATCTAGTATTTTGCCATTTTCTTCGAGCTCTTCTTTTCTCTATTATCAACTATCTTATCGCTAAAGGATATTTTATTTAATTTTGTCTTCTATTAGAAAATGTTGGAGTACTTTCTTCAGCGGCCTGTTGCACATCAACATGGTCAATTTGCTTGATTTAATATATGGGAGATCTTAAATTTATAAAACTTAAAAGCCTTTCTCTAAAATCACTAAAGTTTGTTTTCTTATTTACAAGCTTTGGATTACTTTTTTCTATTACTTCCGATTCACTTAGTGATAGAATCACTGGAGTATGATCTGATGACAGGTCATAATTACCTTCGACACTAATGTGATTTTGTTTGATTCCTTTAGCTACGAAAAAGTCAATAAGGTCTGGTATTATGTTAGTATCGGAAGGCCAGTAAGTTGGCGACCTGGACGAATAGAATTCGCAATTGTATTTACGGCCTGCTTGGAAAAGTCTTTTGCCTTTTGTTGATATAAGTCTTGAATCCCAATGGGTGTGTTTCGCATTGAAGTCTTGGTGGGCAGTATATAGCTGCTATCTTAAACTCTTTCTTTTTCATACCAATACTAATAGTTGTTACTTGCATATTTTCAGTAGTAAGCTTGGTTTCTTCATATTGTTTTAAGCTTTCTTTTATAAGAATCGCCGATCCACCTCTTGCCTTGTCAGCTGGATGTGGAGCGCGGTAACATGAATAGTTTTCTATTACATTATCTAGACTTTGTCCATTGGAGAAATGAGTTTCGGACACGAGGCAAATATCTATATGTTCTAGATCTAAAAATAAAAATATTCATGGCAATCGTGGCACTTTATTTTTCGTTATACAAATGAAAAATCTATTTTACCACGATTATATTGACCAAAATTAACCTACGCGCTTTTTAAATGGTCAAGGAAACAAAACAAATTATAGCTTCAAAGAACTATTTACTTGAAAATTCTAAGAACATCAAATCCTTATCCATAAACTGTTTACTTAGGTTACAATATCCAATATGAAATCTAAGACCTCAACCCCAAACTCAACCTTCATCTATCGATAAATAATATTAAAAATTTGCATAACATCCCTTTATTTGTTACATTATTGGTGGCAGTTTTATTTTTAGAAGACCGAATATAATAAACAATGCACATCACGAAATAGCAACATTCAGGTTTGGAAAAGATTTATCTTGTGTCTTACGTCAGAAAGTAAAGACAAAAAAAAAAAAAAAAACTCACCTTCAATGATTGTTATTGATTGAATTAAGTTCAACCAGCTCTGGCGATGAAGATGATGATGAAAATGAGCAGACAGCAATGATGTTACACTCCTGGATATAATAATAATCTCTCTCGCATTTGGGGGCTCCTTTGACACTGCGGGAGTTTCAAAATAGCGTTGCACACAAGGACACCGCACCATCAGAGTATTAGAATAATATGTGTGTAAGTTGAAGACATGGCGACTCACAAGTCGACAACAATTGGTTTCAGGAAGGTCGAAAGATAAGGCTAAGATTGTTCGTATAGCTGTGTGTAAACTGTTGCTGATGATGGTCTGATCTCTGGTAAATGCTGGAGAGTGAAAATTATAATAAATGATTCTGTGAACGAATGTCATTTTGTCAGAAGCTCCAACATGCTGCGTGACACATTATTTTGTTCTGAATAATTTTTTTCCGTTTTAGGTTTGGGGGATAATTTTCTGAATAAAAATCTTCGGATAGGGTAAAATCACAGAAGGCTCTCAATAAATATTTTTATTTTTTGAAAAATTAGTTCAAATAACGACTTAGATTACAAAAATTATTTTACTGGTTCTTAACATTGACTTTGTGCTAATTTTGCGGTTAGACTTGATTACTAAAATACTTTCTCTGGATTTTTAAGAAAAAACCCATACGTCAAAAATAAATTATCTAATTTAACGTTTTTATTGATAATCAATTTTGGAAGTTATAACCAACTTCCTTGCAAATCATAAAAAAAAAAAAATAAATAAAATTTATTAATATAGTGTACATCACATAACATAGTTAAAATTGATGAGTTCTTCTATGTAGTTTTTTGCTTTTGTGTTTTTCTTTAATTTTTCACAGATTCGCTGTGAAATTTTTTTGGCTTAAATATAACCTGGGGCATTAAGAACTTTATTGGCCACATTAATATTCAAAACCAGTTTAATCTATTTGCAAATGAAATTTTCCTTTCACACATTTATCTAACTCACATGAGATTTTTTGGAATGCCTAAACGGATATTGATTTAACTTCGGAACTCTATTGACATTTCAATTTACACCAACACGAATATAAAGATGACCCAAGAGACCAATAGAATTTTAAATGCCATAACCATTTTGTTAATAATATTTGTATTTGCCCTTAAAAAAGTAGGCTCATAGTGTCATGATTTTTTAACTTTAAGTTTAATGAAAACAAAACAGAAATAGGTATTGCAATATATTCTGTGTAGAAATCACACATAAAACATAAAAAAGGTCACAGAAATTTTGTATGTTAATTTTTATAAGTCTGCTTGTAGTTAGACTGTATCCCTAAAAAAACCAAAAAATTTATATACGAGTAATTTTGAACTTGAACTTTTATTTGTTAGATGAATACATATTTCTTTTTTTTATTTCACGACATAAAAACAAAAATTAAACAAAGTGAGCGAAAAAATTGGATTTGACTAAAAATTAAAAATGGTCATGCTAACTTTAAATGAAGTTATCATGACTACCCTTTGTGGTCAGATTCTGACCAAATTAAGTACGCAGCAATTTTTTGACTTTATGGCATAAACAAAAAAAAACATTTTCAAAAGTTGTCATGCTAAGTTTGTACGGGTGATCATTTGAATCTAACAAGTAAAGTGTGAAGATAAACAATCTGGAATTAAATGCTTTTTTTTCTAAAACAGGAAGTTCGATCTTTTAAGTAGTTGGCTCACTTGTGATTAATTTTTTTATATAAAACTATAGCAAATATTAATAGTTTTGTTAAATCAATTATTTTAATTGAACTTTTATTGCTACCAAACGAAAAACCAATAGACTAAAGAATAAACATAATAAGAAAGACAATTTTTTTAAAACCCATAGATGCGGTCGGATCCAATTTCCAAGAACAAACATGATATTTTGATAAAGTGATCTAGAAAGTAGCATAATGCAAGCATTTTTTAATAGCTTAACTTTTTATGATATTCATATATGGGCGACCCAGCAGTTTGTACCACCCCAAATTTTTTTGCTCATTCGATAGAGAATTGGCTGAATATCATTACCCTGATTTTTCGCACTCGCGAAATTCACCTTTCGGCCGCCATCTTGGATTTGTGTATACAAGAAACGTAGGCAATTAAATTTTGCGTCTTTTATGTTGTCTAATTGTCTACGTTTCTTGTATACACAACTTTTATGTAGGATAAATAAAAATCGAGATATTCAACAAAAACTAAAATCCAAGATGGCGGCCGAAAGGTGAATTTTGAGAGTGCGATAAATCAGGGTAATGATCAGGGATAGGATGTTGTGGAATTTGCCTTTTTTTCTGGCTTAATCGTACGACATTATAGATTAAAAACAAACACGTTTCACGTCCCCCTCGTGCCAAATATATATATTTTATTTTGCCTTTTTTTTTTGCCTTTTCGTTCGTTATTGCCTTTTTTTGCCTTTTCTTTTGTTATTGCCTTTTTTTGCCTTTTCCTATGTTTTTTTATCTTTTTAGCGTCTTTAAAGTAATGTCTACACACAAAACACTCAAATATACAAACAAATAGAGTTGGGCACTTTAGTTCATCTGAGTGATCGATCATTTTAGTTCAAATCACGCTACTGAACTAGTTCTGAACTAGTTAAATTTAGTTCAATTTATTTCAATGACTCCGTTTTTGTTGGAATTAAAAAAAACAAAATTAGGTACTTTTTTCAAAATATATCCAAATTTGTGTAAAATTTAAGTACTCTACATATAATACAAACATCAAGTTAAAAATAATAGATAAACATTTTATTTCTTATAAAAATTCTTAATTTTGTCCATAACTTGTCAAGCTTTCCGATTTCTCCTGGAAGTGTAGGAGAAGGTCGTTTTGCTTTTATTATATTGTTTTTTGTTCTTACTCAGAAATTAGAGTAGTGGTGCTTGAAGCAGAAACGCTGAAAGCTGAAACGCTGAAAGCTGAAACGCTGAAAGCTGAAACTTGCATAAGCGACTTTGTGCACTTTTACATCTAAATCTTGAAGTAGAGCAGATGAACCGATTTCGCTCCGCAAAGGATTGGATGCAGTTTCATATGCACTTTAGTGTCTGAACCACTATTCTTTAAACGTTCGTCGGTCCAAAAGAAGGGTGCTGTTGGTGACAACGTTTGAAAATTCCTTGTACATATGGGACTTCCTTTCGCCCAAAGAACTCATAAACATTAATAATTATGGTGTAAGGTGATCGCAAGCTGTTCAGTCATGTCATATTACGACTGCTCTAGGTTGCTTTTTATTTTGTTGAAAAAATCTTCTTTGCTAACAGCGAACTAAATTGAACTAACTAAGTGAACTTAGTTCCATAGTTCACCAAAATGAACTAGTTCATTGAACTAGTTCGTTCGCGAACTACACAAGCCTACAAACAAATAGGAAACTTACTCAATATATATATGATTATTAAGGATTCACTAATTACCCCATACTAACGAATTCGAGTGAAAAGATCTACCTACAGTCCAGTCATTATATTTGGAAATGCAAAATGAACCGAGAAAGCTCCAACATTAAAAAAAAAAATTTTTAATCAAGAAAATACGATTTAAGAAGTTCTCCAGATTTTGGACAAAATCAAGAGAGATTTGGAAGCCGGGAAAGGGGCACTCGCAAAAGATGTTGTTGAGAAGTACAAATCAGTTTTTTTGGCAAATAATGGACTCGAGAGAGTTGAACAAATAAATTGAGACATGAATGGGGACACAAATCTAGAGCTCCCGGCGAATGTTGCAGTGGGTGATGTCGAGTGCTTTTATTTGGCTCCACTCGTCGCATGCGTTTGTTACCTAAAATTTAAAAAAACTCATGGTTGTTAGAAATTACTACAATTAATTTTTATATTTCATTCTTTCTCTCAATAAATGCCTTTTTATGCCTTTTTCGGAGTTTTATTTTGCCTTTTTTTAAGTTTTTAGGTCCACAAGATCCTATCCCTGGTAATGATATTCAGCCAATGCTCTATTGAATGAGAAATAAAAATTTGGGGTGGTATAAACTGCTGGGTCAAATTATAAATGCACTGGACTAAAATGGTTGTGTTTAAAAAAAAAAGAAAATTAAGAAATATCTACCTAGTTGTTTTTTAATTGAAAAAAACTTTCTATTGATTATTTTTACGATTTAATATTCAAACGCCAGTATTTCAAGACCAACAAAATTTATTTTAAGGATATATCATCAAAATTGAGTTAGAAATCTGTGAAAGAAACTTGAACTAAATTGACTTATTGTTTTATTTTGAAAAAAAGTGCTAACTGAAACCATTATAACTTGGAAACCGTTAGGTTAACTAACAAAAATGTTTTGATATTGTAAGAAGATACATTGTTCTAAGCAGCACTTAGAAAAATAATATTCAAATCGAAAGTAAAAATAATCCACCAGTGTCCGGAATTTTGTACTTGTCGATCAACCGATGCAGTGGTTGCTTCGGCGAACCACCACCGGAGCACTTCCTTATGCCTTTTTGAAAACTCAACCACCGCTGAAACACGGTCACACCATGATCAAAAATGTCTTGTTAGCTGAACCTACACCAAAGAACAGCCGTTTACAACCTGACCTGATCAAGTGAAATGGACTTAGGTATCAAGAGGCTCAGCCATGTTGTCTACCAACATTGGCACTACACTCTTATTTACAGGATCCAATTCAGGCCATTTTCGACTCCCTCTAACATACACTCCTGCTAAAAATTAACTGCTGCATTAACTGCTGAATTAACTTTTGAAGGTTTTGTTGTAACTCTTCTTTCATTGGAGTTTTCAGTTGATCAAGACTACTTAGAGGTGGATTTTGGTCGCGAATGCATCTCTTCAACATTTTCATACGTATATTCTATTGAATTTAAATCCGGAGATTTCTGTGCGGTCAATCCAAAACTGGCATATTAAAATCTTGAAGATATTCTCAAACTATCAAGCAAGTATCTTTGGGTACTTAACGTAGGTCTAGGAGAGCTCACTAACTCCGTACGTGTTGTAAAGCAGATTTTACTCCATGAAAATTTATGACTCTTCTCTAAAAGATTAACGTATTGACAGAGATACCTTGAATTTAAGATCATGTCTGTCTCATTTGAGAAAATAACCATGATACTGTGACATAATTTAACAATAGGACTTTTCTGTAAAATAAATAGAATGTGCGTTAAACTTGAGCATGAGTGAACGTAAAAAGCCAAAAATTTCAAATTCGTGCCATTTTTTAAGGTACTCAAAAACAATCACTTAGTTGTTCCTTTGATATACTTCCTTACATTCTTAATTAAGGTTACCAGCAGCCAAAATGGTTAGTCTTTTGGAATGCATTTGAAATATCATTTAACAAAAAGGAAGGGATTTCATCCCAATAATTATTCATAACGTTGGCTGTTATGTATCATACTATCGATAGTAGGAAATGCGTCTAGTGCATAAATGCCATTAATCTTTTACTCAGTGAATATGTACCTAAGTCCAAGACGATAATCCATCTTGTGTTCAAAAATTTACTCCTTGAATAAATCGTGGTTATATTAATTTGCAGACCTGAATAACTTACCTTGAGCTATTTAGTGCACAATTTTCCCATAACCTTTTTATAAACTTTATCATTTCTCCTCTGCAAACTAATAATTATTGGCTGAGTATGCCTTTTCAACTTGTGCCCTTCAAATTTTCCAACGAAGGGATTTAAAAAAAATATATCCCTGACAAAAAGACTTATAAAAACAAAAGCAATAATATTCAACTTCCTTGCAACTCCAACCTTCAACAAAATTATTCTAACCCTCAAACTCCCACACATGATATCTACTTTTATCAAACCCTTATCGTTTACCCAGCAGCATTCACCACCCACTCTGTACTCTGCGTCTAGTTACCATCACTCAAAACGAAGAATCTCACTCAAAACAGTGTTAAAAACTACCGGCATTAGAAGTGAATTCAAAAAGCAGCAATTCCATGACCAACAAAAATCTCAAAACCTGCGCATTACAAACTCCGCCGAAGGAATCAATTTACGCTCGCTTTTAGGTACAACCCTCCAAGCAAAAGAAACCAACAACTACCCTTAACGGTTTCCTTCTACTCTGTTTTTTTTTTTTTTTGTACTTCTTTCCAACAACATCGTCGTTGTTGTCGGTCGCATTGACTTGTTGATTGTGCAATGCCAAAACAATTCCACAAGTGGTAGCGGCAACATCTCAATATAGCGGTATGATGTTATTAAGGTGGTGGAGGAAACAATCGAGTTCCTCCTTTCCGTTTAGTTATCAAACATCTGTTGCGGAAATCGGTCGTAGTCAACAAGTGTACCAATACCAACCATATCTACTGGCTGCGGTGTTGTTTCTTTCTTTTTAAAGAACTGTTAAATGTGAATCCTTTTTTGTGAATTTCCTATTTCCGGTTAAATGAAAAATGTTTAAACTAAAGTTTTAGTTAAATATAAAGCAAAAATAATAAACGAATTTAAAAATAAAAAAAAAAAACACAAGGTCACGATAGTGAATTTTATTTTTTTGAATGTCAACAGGACTAATTGACCTTAGTCCTTTTTTGAATTAAGTGCGTTAATTCTTTTGTGTTGTTTTTATTAACAAGACAATTTAAAGTTGTGGATTTGTTTTCTTTTTTAATCTAATAAAAGTTCAAGAGCCGATTTTTAACTACTTTTCCAAGTAAGTACAAAGTCCTCGTATATTCAAGCATCACCGCTTAAAGAACATGGATAATAAATCATTGTATAACCAGCAACTTATGCCACCTTATAATATCGTCTTGCACTAAGTTCATTGTTGCCACATTGGGGAATTTACAAATAATAAATTTAAAAGAACTATTGTCCTCAAGGATTTGAAACATTGTGCAGACAAAGTTGAACTCACAACTCTTGAACATAATCTTAAGGAGTTCTTAGTTTTCAACAAAACGTTATCATCCGTCGCTTCTAGGTATATTGAATTCGGCATATTTTTCAAACTTTTAAACTTGGTTTTAACAAATGTAAAAAAACCTCTTTTGAAGGTTTGATGCAAATTCTCCGGAAGAAATCTGTCCCGATGATTTGAGCCCAGAAACACTGAAAAACCAAAGTTTTTGTTTTTAAATTTGAATTTCAATTAGGTATTTTATTGAATAGAAACTACCTGTTGCTTAAAGTATATTTGTCCCAGAACCAGATATACAGAAGTAACTAAACCACATAGGCCGAAAACTCAACTCCAAAAATCTCTTGCAATAATAATGTTGGTTAAAATATTTTTTATTACATGTAGCTTTCATTACTTTCAGTCATTTCTGTAATGAAAGCTTGGTCCAGCAGTATTTACTTTGTTTCTGTTAAAATGTCCAAATCCAAATTGAAAATTTGGCAAATTTTTCAATTTGAATCTCTGAGTTCAACTTTCTTAAGAAACCGTTTCAATGTCCATAGTATTTAAATTTAACAAAAATAGGCAAAATTGGTTATGATTGTTTTTGATTATTTTGCTTTGATTAAATTTTTTTTTCTTTACAATCACAAAGGATTACCTATTTTTAAAAGAATTTAAATGTTAGCTTTGATTGTTTCAACACAAACACTTATCACAAAAAAAAATATCTAGTACTTATTTAAAAATCTCGAAATTCTGCATGTGTGATTTTTATCACTTACATGTGCCTTAAACTTGGAAATTACCAGCATAAACATTATTTAAAAGATCAGAAGGTGATAACAAAAATCTAATTAGTGAGCAATAGAAAAATTATATTAAATTGTTTAATTTTAGAAAGAAAAAAAAAATGTTACGCATACACCACAGTGACCCGAAATTTGCTAATTTTTATCAATCTTTAACTTTTGGAGTTTACAGTTCTCTTCTGCATTTATTCCACGGTATTATAATCTATCTGCTTAACACTCGTGATCTGCATGTAGGTTTTGCCGGGTGGACCTTAGAAAGCGGCGGGCAAACCTGTTGGCTTTATGTTGTTCCATTTCTGAAAACAACGGAATGCTGGGTGTTTTTACATTTGCTTGAAAGAGTTTTTAGTTCTACCATTCTTCTTGGTTAGCGGTCGTTTCAAAACGTTCTATTTTTGACTGGATTTTCAGAATCTCTCCTTTGAACATGGAAATACCAACTGAGTTAGTTATTCATATTATTTTAAGAGATGATATTTTTAACTGTTTATAAGCTTCCTTGGATGTTCTTAGTTCTAATTTGATCAAGCTTTGTTGTCCTTTGAATCATCTTCATATCAGCTGTCGTTAATTGACTCTCACATTTTCTATACATGGTCTAATGTTGTGAACTGCGGTGTAGCGAGATTTCTAAGCCTAAGAGACATTTTTCGAGCTGAATTTTCGAGCTACTAGATTCATGTCATCATCACAAATAGCTTCCATATTCAACTCAATTGGGTTGGGGTCAAAATTCTGCTTTTCAAAATTCTGTTTTTCAAAATTCTGTTTTTCAAAATTCTGGTTTTCATAATTCTGTTTTTCAAAATTCTACATAATTTGTCATTCTTTGAATGCATATTAATTTTTGTTTAATAAATGAATGAATTCGAAAATATTAAGAAAAGGTTTTAACTACGAGCGCAGTTTGAAAAGTTCTCGGCCTGACCAAAAAAACGCAATAAATTTTAAGACTTTTTTTAATCCCTTTCTAAAAATTCCTTATGCCAATACACTTAATTTCATCTGTTTTCTGGTGCTTCTATTCCCTTTTTACAGGCCGATTCCTCCAACTCTTCAAAAAACCGTTTCGACTCAGCAATCCCCCCTCGTTGGTGAAGAATTAGCGTTCAGCCAATTTTTTTTTTTAAATTTGCAAAGAGGTAATAGTCTGATGGTGCCAAATCAGCTGAATAAGGGGGTAGTTCAGTACAACAAATCGAAGTTCATGGATTTTAGATTCTCTCTTGGGATTTCAACTCGATTGAATTTTTGTTTTTTTTTAAGCAAACGCGGCAGCCACCTTGCGGAACGTTTTTTCAACATCAATTCTTCGGTCAAAATGTGGTAAACCCGCTCAGAGGAGATTCCCATGGTCTTGCTTATTTTTCGCAATTTTAACCTTCGGTGGTCTAAAACCATTTTATGGACTTTATCGACGTTTTCTGAAGAGGTGGAAGTTTTTGCCTTCCGCTTCTGAGGTCATCTTCGACGCTCTGTCTGCCATGTTTTAATAAGGCTGCCAACTTTTTGACCCTGGAATATGAAGGGGTAGATTCCCCCAATGTCTAATAGAAGTCTTCTTTAATTTGACTTGGCGTCATATTCTTTTTGGCCAAATTTTAATAACGACTTTAATAAAATTTTTTTAAATTTTTGTTGTTAGCAAAAGATAAGTTCAAAAAAAAATTGCACTGATAAAAATACGTGACCAATTTTAATGAAACTTAACATACAATTATAATATATATTGGGCTATTTGGGTAATTAAAATTAATTTTTTTAAACAACGCCATCTATGTTAGGCCGAGAACTTTTCAAACGGCCCTCGTATAATCACTTCCGAAAAGAATTAAAATTTTATTAATTTATCAAATAAACATGAATATTTAAAAAAAAAAATTGAATAAGAAAAGGAATATTTTGAATAAAACAACATCGTTTCCAAGTAGTTTATAGATTTTATTTGAAAGAAAGTCAGTTTTATGCATTTTAAAAAATATTTGCGACACTTAAACAAAAAAAAATTTACGAAAGTACCAATGCTGAATTACATTAATGAGGTTTATTATTCTTTAGCCTGCTATGCTATTAAAAAACAGAATTGGCAGAATTTTTTTTGTTCAAATATAATGCTGGCAGAATTTTGAAAAGCAGAATTTTAAAAAGCAGAATTTTGAAAAACAGAATTTTGAAGCCAGAGTTTTGACCCGATTCCAACTCAATTGTCTCTATCAAAATTTATCGTAAGGCGAGGATGGAGTTGCCTAGTGCACACGATTGGTAAATAATTGTTTAAAAAGTGTGTTTTAAATGTCGTAATCGAATCCAAAATTAAAGATTTATTTTTTATTATGCACCTACGTTGTATAATTATTTGAAGAAATCCAAATAAAATAAAATAAAATGAAGAAATCCAAAACACTGGTTTTCATAATGCCATCCGTCGCACATAGGAGTATTTTGATCAAAAACTGGACAAAATTATTTTTTGAAGTAAAACAATTTATTGTTGCTAGAAACTATTATTTATGCAATGAAAGGCGGTTTTATGTAAATAAGTTGAAGTACTTTAAAAACGCTTGTGATAAGAAAAACTAAAAAAAAATAGTATGAAATTTCATACACCTATAATGTGAAAAATAATAGAGCTTCTAGAAAGGAACCATTGTGATTTTTAGGCTTAGTGAATCCAAATGCATTAATTTCAATAAAAAAAATTCCTCGAAAATGTTAACAGCCAGGAAGAAAAACAAGTAGGGCGTATGAGTGATTTTTACTAAAAGTGAAAATTTCATTCGCAAATTATTTTGTTAATCGCAAATATTCGCACCCAAGTTTTTGATATTAAATTAAAAGAATAGTCAAATTATCATAAATCTATGTATTGAAGCAGAATAGTAGGGTATACTACTATAACAAAGCAATTAGATTAAAAAAAAAAAAATCAATAAAAATATCTATATGTGGCAGACTCGTTTCCCACTGTCATTTAATTGAACAAAAAACATTTAATATTTCCATAACTACTTTTTAATTTTATTATTCAATACCTGCAATTGTATTTTTCATTTGAAAATGTTATTTTCAAAAGCACACTCGCTAACAATCAATCTCCTAACAATACTCACCAAATCACCATAAATTACAAAAAAAAAATCCAGAAAATAAACAGCTGACTTTGAGCTTGTTTTGTCACACCACACACTTTACCACAAAAAAAAAAGAAGTGCATCATATGAGCCCATGTATATTTATATCCGCTTTGTAAAAAATTTAATTCAAAATTTTGATTTTTAGAAAATCGACTTTTGTCCAGCTTTTCAGCCAGAATACTCCTTTGTGCGTAGCGTCGGCTGTATGTCCATGTCCATCGCACACATAATTTTAATGAAATTCTGAAAGTTGTTTGTTTTTTATTTTTTTCTTTTATATCTTTCTTGTAACGGATACCTCCCATATAAAATTTTCGATCTATTATTTTCTAGAACACTGAAAAAAAAGTATATTCATTTTTTTCTAAAAAAGTTACACACGGTTCTTCCCTATAACGGTTTCTTTTCTCATTTTGGTCTTTCTCGAACACAAATTCTATTTTAACAACTAATAAAAATCACTGTAATATGTTAATAGTTTTTTTTCAAAATCAATTTAAAAAAAAAACAGCACATAGATTTATTTGTAATTTTTGTTTAAAATGTTGATTAAAAGCTATACTTCAAAATTTTATGATCTACCTATTTCAACAAAATTAATTTTTTTTAACGATTTTCATTTAGTTTTCTTCTTAAAATGCATCATAGTGAAAGAAATCAAACTCTGAAGTCCAAATTCATTAATAAAGTACTTTATTTTTTTTTAATTTAAATTTATTTAAATTTACCAAATTTTAACTTGAACAAATTGAACTTTAAGAGCAAGTGCCTGCGACCTAGTCAGCATTTCAAAAGACAATGATTTGTTATTTTCCTTTGACATCGTCATAGATATGTGAAGTATATAAATTTGCTGAGTCTCCAAAACTTTTCAAGATTATTTTTTCAAAACTTTGAATTTACCCGTAGGCCAATTTTCTCTCTCATAATTCTGGCCATGTTCTTCGTGCAACAGTATCGAAATATTTTAAAAGAGTTATAATAATTTACTGGAATATCATATCAAAATTTTAAATTAAAATGTATGAAAGTCTTGAGTAAGAATTTGGCATTGACAATGATTTTGGTGAACAAACTCATCAACTTAACACATTACTCAAACAGGATTTATTACGAAAACAAACTGCATGAGCAATGTCCAAATTGCCAATGCTCTGTGTGACGAGGTTTTAAATCTTTTAAACTGTGAATGTGAAGTCGATTGCCGCTATAATGTCCAAAATACATACATAAAAATAGTTTACTTCCACAAGAAAATTAAGTACATATGTATAAACTAATTTTGATATGCACAAAATTTGGCCAGAAAAAGTTCAAACTTTCGAAGATTTTTAATTTATGTAATATCTGTGAGTTGAAGTCAATTTACTTTTAGTTTAAATTAAAGATGTCATTTGGGTTCTTTTTGCTGTTTTCAGCTTTGTAAGGTCTTTGACACGGCCGGCATTCAAACTGTTTGTCAAAAGTAGGTGCAGTTTGTCTCGAAATAACTTCAAGTTAAATCAATTGACCGAATGGTAATAGGCTTTTTTCTTTTGCAGCGTTTGGGTATGAACATTTACTTTCTGAAAAGATATATCAAAGGGATTAGCAAATAGCCCCATCTAGTGCTCATAATTGTAAAACAGTTTTGTTATAATATGAATCTATTAAGTGTATTTTTGTGAGTGAAAGTACAACTTTCAATTGCGTGTACATGTGTACCTACCTACATTTAAAAAATAATTTTTCTGTCTACAGGTTTTATAGTGGTAATTTGAAAACCGAACAAACCTCTTTTTCAAGATGGCGGCTTCTCTCATGCACCCATGACCCAACGGCGGATCCCCCCCCCCCCCCCCAGGTCTGGTTCATACTTAAAGCAAATTAAATTTGAAGAGTTGTTAAAATATATGAATAATAACAGAAAGAACATAAACGAAACTCTTGTTTATTTCTGGCTGGAAATGCGAATTTAATTGTTTGTTGCATCCCTTTCCCATGAAAAGGTCCACCTCACAAATAAATAATAGACTTTTTGTTGGGTAAGCACGAATTTTTTTTTGGTAAAAAAAAGTGAATTTTCTAAGTGTTTTTTTTAACTTCAAAGTGATTTTGGTGAAAAATTTTGATATGGACATCGACAATCCAGTTATATATGGTATTCTAAAAAAAAAACATTTAATTGTAGGTATATGCAACTATATTTTTTCATACGGAGGGGTTGAAGTACACACTTACTTCGTTGTTTTTTTTTTAACATTAGTGTTTTTAAAAAAGGCCAACACGCCACAACATTGCATAACCTATATATTATTGAACTGCTGGATATGTAGAACACTCTTGCATTTCAAGAGTTTGCCCAAGTTTGCACCCCCAAAAATAAAAACAACTTGAAAAAAACTCCTCAAAAGCGACCTTTACTTAGTTTTGATGTTTTGAGGGGCACCGGTTTTGAAAACATTAGTTGTGGGGAGAACAATTTAAAGTTTGAACTCTGGACTAAAACGTTCGTAAGCGAAGTTTTAAAATACTCATAACTTGGTCAATTTGGCTCCAATAGACCTACAATTAGAACACAATATTCTTGAGATATAAAAAAATTTGAATGCAAATAAAAATAAAAAAAACTGGGTTTCCCGGGAAAAAAGTATGTTTCAGTTTTTTTTGTATTCTTAGAAACTTTGATATTTTTTAGAATAAAGTCTTTAGTATTTGACTAAAAACTACCAGGTCATTTAATAATGGTATAAATATGCCCATAATATTGCAAAATTTGATACAAAATCAATAAAAAAACGAAAAAATTTTTTTTTTCTAAATTTCATCTTTAAAACTTAATTTCTCAAAAACTATTTATTGAAACAACTTGAGTCAAAAAATTAAATAAAGAATAAATTACTTACTTTAAGAAAAGTTATAACACAGGATTGTACGTGCATTTTATGATTTTTAATATTTTTTTTCTCCGGGCTAATCGGGAGGTAAGTGGGTAAGCACTTAAGTGGCTTTCACGGTACCAAGAAAATGAAAATTTTTCCTTCCAAATAACTTTTTTGTCATTTGGTACCTATATTTGATGTGGAAAATGTCCCCAAATATAATAATAATATATTATATATAATACTTCACTTTAAATTTTTTGTCCCGCGATTTAATTTAATATTAAAATAATAAGTAATTTGTAGACTCCTACTCAATACCCATTTTACTCCTTTTAACTCTTTTTGAAATGGTTTTTGTTTTCTATCCTATTTCCGCTATCACTCAAAATAGCACTTTAAAAGGAGATTTTCAGGAGATACCTTTTCGTGAAAAAAATCTTGATCGAATATATATATTGATTGGAATTTGTCATCTTGATTTTGAAATATTTCGATTATGCATAAGAATTGACCATGTTTTTTTTTATTTTTCCGAATAAACCTTGAAATTCCCAACTAACGAATGCGAGATTTTACGAGGTTTTTTTAGATTAGTTAAAGTATGTCAAATAAAAATATTTACATAACTTTAAATAAAACATATTAGCTTCTATTTCGAAGTTGAATCCCTTTTAGAGATTTGACAATAACTTATTTTGAATCTTTAATTGAAGGGTTGTAAGTCTAACGGGTCTAAGTGCAAAAAGTCAATATTTTTATTAAAATACAATCTAAGTACCAAGCCTTATAATAATATCCAAATGGATCCAATTGTTTATTTTTTTTTAACTATACAGTACAGTGCTTCGAAACATGAATATTTTTAAGCTATAAATAGCTTTGGCCATCCACCTAGCATGATGAGTGGCTCCTGGTGTCCTGAATCCAACTACGCTTCCATCTCATTTTCCTGCTACCCGATGGCCCAGAGGTTGCCTGAGATAGAGAAACATCCATTCTATCCCAATCCGCAGAATTCTGGCTATATACTTCTTCTTGAGCTTCCTCCTCCGTCCCCAGTGTTTCCGCGTCATCTTCAGTATCTTTTAAAATCAGTCAACATTAGCAAAGATCTAATTAAAATGATAATAATACTAAAGCTTACCAATATCAAATCTGAATTCTTCAATTCTGCGTTTTTTTTCAGTAATGGTCAAGGCATCTCGATGTGCTATATCAAAGAGATCGTCCATTTTCAACGCAAATTCTTTTATTTTATTTTTGGTGCTTTCAAGCGTTTTGTTTTTATTTCGTTGGTGATTTCTCCACTCATTGTAAAGTTTTTCTAATTTAACAATGGCATCTTTTTCATATTTTGTTTGAATTCTGGCTTTTTCCCAAAAAATAAGTACCTCTCGAATGACAAGTCTTGCAGATTCCTTTAAATTTAATTTTACAATTCGCAAATTAAAAAATAGTGTTGACAAAACTTGACGATTTGAGGGTAATTTACACCCTGTAATTTGATGAGACGGATAGCCTACAAGAAAAATTTTTTCTCCGGTGTTTGCTGCCAATGCCATATCAACGAACACAAAATATATCTGGAAAACACTAACAATTCTTAAAACTTCTTTTAATCTTAAAACAAAAACGCAACAGAATTAATACTCACATTTTATTTTAAGTTAATTTATTTTATATACAAAGGAAAATTAGCAAAAAGCGAGAGTTTATCTTAATAAAATTATTGAACTACCAACGAAACGACTCGTGAAGCTTAAACTTCATAAAAAAAACAACAAATATGTATTTTACAACTGCATTTTATTTTGTTTCTATAAAAAAAAACGTAAATAAACAGAAAAATTATTTCTCTAAAATTTAATTTTTTTTCTATTAAAAGCTTAAATCCTGAAAATTCCATAACACTTCGTTGAATATCTTAAGATTTGTTTTAGTTTGTCACGACAATTGTCAACATTGAGTTAGCCCGATGTTAAAGCGCTCGCCTATCAATCCAGGCATAGCAGGTTCAACCCCCACTGGGTGCCCTTTTTGTTTTGTTTTTTTTTTTTCAGTCAATTTTACTCTGTGCTTCTATAATTGATAAAATTATTATATATTATTATATATAATACGAGAAGCATTTCAATTAGATAGGTAACATCAATCTATAACATAGAATGTTTTATTTTAAATCGAGTTTGCACTTCAGCTCTTTTTGAGGTAAGTACTGAAAATTTAAATTGATGACAATATTTTTTTTTTTTTGTAAAACTAAACAAATTTTGAATCTGAATTATGTGTAATAAGCACTACCTTTCATTTAATATATAAAAAGTGAAAATAACCCCATCTGTTTGGGAGCTAGAGCTAATTTTCTTCGAAAAACAGTGAAAAAACAGAGATTTTTGATACTTTGAGCGAGTGTCGGCACCATTTAGACTTATCCAATCGAGCTGAAATTTTGGCTATCTAAAAGGCGGAACATTTTATGGGGTTCCCCCGAAAAAAATTCGACAAAAATTTTTTTCTATGGGAGTTGCGGTCACTCTACAGTACACACACACACAAATAAAATTGTTAGTGTTAGTTGAGTAAGTAGTATTTTTTGGGATCGGGTCAAAATTCTGTTTTTCAAAATTCTGCTTTTTTAACGAAAATTCTGTTTTCAAAATTCTGCTTTTTTCTATTCTGCTTTTCAAAATTCATTATACTTGAACAAAAAAATTCTGCCAATTCTGTTTTTTTTTTGTATATCATATGCGCTGACCAAAGAAAAATACGGGAGCGGGTCATAATTCTGCTTGTCATAATTCTGCTTGTCAAAATTCTGTACGACAAAATTCTGTAGGGTCAAAATACTGTAAGACCATGATTCTGTACGTCATTATACAGTAAATACAAAATTATGGACGTCAAAATACTGTATGAACAAAATACTGACTTGCAAAATTTTATTTTGTACAATTCTGTACGGCGAAATACTGTATTTTCAATACAGTAATTTTAAAGAAATTTCCTTTGATAAAAAAACACTAAATACTTGCTTTAAATATAATTATTGACAGTAAAGTTGAAACTTTATACAAACATAATTATTAAAATAAAAAAGTAAATCAATTCTAGGAACACGAATCAAACTTTTCTTAAACATACAAAATACATTTTACAAAAAAAATGTCAAAATCAAAATAAATTTAATATTTTTTCAATCCGTTTTAGGTATGCAACGTGGTTTAATTCATATTGTTTTTTTAAATGAGTGTAGTTTTGTTTTCTCTCTCTTTTTTCCGTATCTCCTAATAAAGTACCTAGATTAATCAGCATTAGAAGCTTGCCACTTCATTAAGTTGATCTCTTAGAAATTCATAGTAAACCCTGTTTTAAATATATCTGTATTTCAAAATTCTGTAAAAATGCTGTAAAAATATCGTTTTGATAATGTAAAAAAGTGCGCTCGCATCAAAACGATATTTTTTACAGCATTTTTACAGAATTTTGATATACAGAATTTTGATGTACAGAATTGTGAAATACAGTATTTTGACCAACCAGAATTTTGCTATACAGAATTTTGACTTTCAGAATTTTGTTCGTACAGCATTTTGCACTTACAGAATTTTGACATACAGTATTTTGGCATACAGTATTTTGAATACAGAATTTTGCAACATAGTGCGCGCGCACTTTTTTACATTATCAAAACGATATTTTTTTACAGCATTTTTACAGAATTTTGATATACAGTATTTTGCCGTACAGAATTTTACAAAACAGAATTTTGCATGTCAGTATTTTGTTGATACAGTATTTTGACGTAGGTACAGAATTTTTTATTTACAGTATAATGACGTACAGAATTATGGTATTACAGTATTTTGACCCCACAGAATTTTGACAAGCAGAATTATGACCCGCTCCCCCCGAAAAATACACCTCATTAATGTAATTCAATATTGGTACTTTCCTAAATTTTTTGGTTAAATTGTCGCAAATATTTTTTAAAATGCATAGACTGACTTTCTTTCAAATAAAATCTATGTTTAACTTATTGGAACCGATGTTGTTTGATACAAAATATTCCTTTTCTTATTCAAACTTTTGAATATTCATCTTTATTTGATAAATTAAAAAAATTTTAATTAATATTCTTAATATTTTCAAATTTATTCATTTATAAAACAAAAATTAATTTGCTTTCAAAGAATGACAAATTATGAAGGTAAGTAATCAAATTAGCAGAAAATTTTTCAAGAAGATGATTTTACAAATTTTTGCAAAAAATTAAAAAAGGGTTTGGAAAGTGTTAAAAAGCGCGCGCTTTTTAACATTTTCCAAACCCTTTTTTAATTTTTTGCAGAATTTTGAAAAGCAGAATTTTGAAAAACAGAATTTTGAAAAACAGAATTTTGAAAAGCAGAATTTTGTAAAGCAGAATTTTGAAAGCAGAATTTTGACCCCGGCAGAATTTTGACCCCAACCCGTATTTTTTTATTATGTTTTTCTCTTTTATCTCTCAATTATAAAAATGGCACTTAGACCCTTTAAACTTACAACCCTTTAATTGGTAAAAAAAAAGGTACATACATATAATATAATGCCGTATAACTTCAAAAGTTGAATGCCTATCTAAGAATCCAGCCTATACCTCCTCCTTTTTTAGTCAAGGGCACTGCCTTAAGAAGAATTTATAAATGAAAAAGTGCATTTCTATTTAGATTAATTTTTAGGTATGCTCTTTTTCTGACATCTATTACACCCACCCAGAATAGTTATTTATTTCACATTCAATTAGTACTTACATAAAAAAATATTGATAGACTTAAATAAAAACAAAAATACAAGAAAAATTGGTGCAACAACTAAAAGCACAATTTATAATTCACACTTGAATTTAAAAAAGACACTAGATTGGCAACACGGTTTGAATGCGTTTCGTGTGTATTATTATTTTTTTTTTTTTTAATCGAAATAGAAAAAAAAAAGGACAACGGCGGAAAAAATATTCTGAGGGAAGCATCAGCAAAACAATCACCACCCCCATAATAAATTTCTTTGTAATTTTGTTCCACTTCCAATACTGTTTGCATTCTGGTGGTAAACTTATACACTTCAACAATGTTCCAGGGACAACACAAAAAAAATAAAAGAAAAAAAAACAAATGCAAGGGCTAAGCTATGGAAACGGGTTCAAGTCGGTCGCCGTTACTTAACCCTCATATCTTTACTTTTGTGGCTCATTTAAAAGTCTGAATAGATGAAAGTTATGTGTTGGCGCTTTGCCTTGCATTCACCACCATTGCACCGATTCCGATGCCGCCCACCCATCTAAGTTCGGTCGCATTCATCGTCATCATCATCATCGTGGCTTTTGTGGCATAGAACTGTTACAGAAAAGGTTATAAGGTTACATTACAAAAAATATAACAACAAAACAAGAGTATAAAACATCTTGTACTGCTTGACATCATGGCGATGGCCATCATATAAAAATGACTTGGGGCCATTGTAAAACAATATGAACTATTTCAACACCCCCACCCCCTTCGTGTGAATGTATAGTGAGCTATTATTGTTGCAAGTAAAAAATACAATAAAAAAAAGTTGGATAAAAAGTGCGTCAAAAAAAGTTTTTTTTTTTTTTTTTTTGTCCTACAAAGTGAAGAAATCCTTTTTGCTCTTGATATTGGGTTCACAATTCCACCGAAGATAGTGTACGGAAATTTTCCCCATATTACACTTCACTTACTCTAGGGGCATTGAATTGCAATGTGAGGTTTGAGCTACACATTGATGATGGTGACTTCTCAGAAAAGGTTTGTTGAATTCCAGACCAAAACCACAAACATGTGTTTAACCTCTGTGAAAAGTGTGTGATAGTCATTCTTTAGAGGGGATATTTTTTTTCAATATTGAACTGGCATGGTTAATGAAGAAACTTTTTCAATATAGTTTTCTAATATTATATTTTAAAATTTAAACCTCACCAAATACTAGATATGCAACGAAAGGCTTCAGACCAGAGATGAGCTTATTGACGAGGTAAACGAAAGAGAATGTAAATGCCTCTGCTCAACTCAGATCAGTTGAGAGGGTAAACATTCTAAAGAATTGGACAAGCAATACTGAGGTTCCATTTTGTGGGACCATATTCGGCAGATGACTTGCTGCAATCTGCCTTGAAGCAGAATAGGGTTTGCCATTTTTCTAAATCCTCAACATCGCCTAGCGTCTTAACTAAGATGCTCTCTTTTCAGTCTTTATTGGATAAAGTTCGAGAGATGTTTCCTTATAAGGTCCTTTTTATTTAGATTTCAAGCTTCTTCAAACTCTTCCCAAATTGCACTGACTCTTTTTTGACTGTTCTCCGCTATGATGACCTTCTCGGTCTTTTGCCTTCTCTGGTGAGCAGTTGATAACACATTGATTGGCTCGCAGCTTCATTTTTAAGCTCAAAGATTTCTTCTTCCAAATATTAGGCAATATCCCGAACGAAACCTTTGCCTTCCCAGCTGTTTATGCCTTGTTCAGTTCCACCTTCAAAAGGGACAATACGTCCTCTCTACTATATTTAGTGGCTGTTGACAAATATTTGAGGGAACGACTGGGTTCGAGTAGTGGCGTACCCTCATGCAAGCGAGTCAGCCCCGAATAATCATGTAAAGAAGAACCCTGTTTAAATAAATAAAATATAACTCAGCAACCTTTTAGAGCTGTGTCAATCGTGATTGATTCGGTCTTTTTGACCCGTTCACCGAAAATTCTGAGTGATTGCAATCACTATAAACCAAATCAATCAATCCTTATATCAATCTCGTTCATAAAATAAGAAAGTACGAAGTAGAAAAGTACGTTTCGTTCATCCAAATCGTTTACAATCAAAAACCACGAAGTGGAAAAGAACGTTTCGTTCATCCAAATCGTTCACAATCAAAAACCACGAAGTAGAAAAGAACGTTTTGTTCATCCAAATCGTTCACAGTCAAAAATCATCTAAAAAATCTCTCAGAACTCGGATTTCGTTCATTCCATTCATTCTCAATCATCATTTCGATTCCATGCATACAACTGATACTGATACAATTTTGCCCAGCTCTACAACCTTTGGGTTCCATTTATGAATATTTAGCTTAAGGAGATATATTAAGATAAAAACATCTCAGCAACCAGCTCACCAAGAAAACTATTTTATGAATAGAGCTTAAAGAAATCTTTCATTTAATGTCCTACTCGATGGATTTCGAGGAAATTTTTAAAAGGTATTTTTTTCGGCAAGGTTAACCCTTTCGAACCCAAGCTATGAAAATCAATATTAAACTTTCAACTATTTATTTTATTAATAGTTTAACTTTCAACAGTAAGGGTTATTAAATGAATAAAAAATAATTTTATGTTTAGATGTTGAACTTAAAAAAAAAAAAATAAATTACTTTTTTTTTCAAAACATTTATTAAAAAAAGTTCTTCGAAAATGAAATACTTTTTAATTTTTTTCATAAACCATAATACATATTGACATTTCCTTTTATAATTTAAAATCATAATAAATGCGGCCAAAAAAATTGAAAATAAATGCATTTTATATTACGACCAAGTTTAAAAACGACATGTTAAAATTTTTTAAATAACTTTTTTTTTTTCAAAAATCTGAGTTCAATTACCATTCTTTCAAAAGCCGTTCATTCAATTAACTTAATTTTAATTTTACATATATGACTAAGCTTCTAGCTTTTAAAAAATGTATATTTGAATATTGTAGGTGTTGCCGTTGTGTTCAAATATTTTTTTTTTTGTGTTTGAAATCAATTAATAAGAAAATTGCATCTATCGCTTGAACTATGGAAGATTGTCCCTCACTCCCATATATTTTTTTCCTTGAATTTCCTAGACAATCTTTTGGCATCAATTAATTTATGAAATTTAAGAAAAAAATTTGAAAAAAATTTGTTTTTGTTCACAAAAATCTTCAATTAAATTTAAAAAATCAAAACGGCAACACCGGCAATTTTTAATCTATAGACTTTAAAGTATTTTTAATTACCGACGTTTGAAAAAAAAGATCATCAAAATCTAAGCTGTTCGGCCGGGTTCCCTAATATTGCCAATTTTTCAGCTTTAGTTACTCCACTATGTTCCAAAATAATAAATAACAAAACTAATCAGTGTTGCCAGAATATTTTCGAGGCAAGAAGCCGATTTTGAACAATCTTGGAGCCAAAAATAGCCGCTTCCAAATATGGTCCAAAAATACACAAAAAACTTTTTTTTTTAATTTTCAAATAACTTTTGCTTATCAGACTTCAAATATAATTATTTTTTTCATTTAGTTGATGTTTTTTGGTTTTAATTAAATTTTAAATGAAAATCAAATGAAAAATGTATGCAAATTGGTTGTCTGTTCACATTTTTGGTGGATTTTTTGCTATAAAATGCCTTGATTTTAAAGGAGCCGTCAGTCGAAAAGAGCCAAAATCCCATAAATCGAAAATCAAAATATAAAGGACCGAGTTAAAAGTTCAAGGAGCCCGTTTGGCGATAAATAGCCGGCTCTGGCAACACTGATTAACTTAACTAATGTGTTATTCTCATGTTATATGTAAGTAACACACACTGCATATGACAACCAAAAAAAGTCGGACAACTGGTGAAATAACTTTTTACAGAACAATAATGTTTGTACTTCTTCTATGCCAAAAAAACAAAACACTTTCTGGATTAACATTTTTTTGTAAAAAGCAAAAAAAAGAATGTGGATTTCAGTCCCTTTTTCTATAAAAAAAATTAAAAGTATGATATTTGACTAACTTTTTGTACTAATTCAGTAACTAGGCATTATTATTTTTCAATTAAGCCATCGAAACCTAAAAAATTATTTAATGAAATATTTTTTACGAATTTTCAAAGATATGTTACATGAGAGTAACGCTGGTAACGAAAAAGTTAACCTTAGTTTTTTTTTCGAAAACCTTAAAAATAAATTTGTATTTTAGCCTTAATGCATAGGCCTGTTCACTGTGAACTCATATCTGTAAACCGCAGATATCTGCCTGGTTACAAATAACTCAGCGATCAGACCTCCAAGAATCTTTTGGTATTCAATTATGAACTCTTATTGTCATTTGATTGAGAACCATGATCATTTAATAGAGTAAACATACGTGGTGTCTGCTTTATCTAGATCTTCTAAATTGAATATTAGACTCTATCGAAATTCCATAGTTTCATGTCAAAGCTGCGCGCAGTACATCACTTATCGCCAATTTAAACAAAATTGTTGATAGTGTTCAGCCCTGCATGACTCCACTTTGAACATCAAATTCTTCTGACAATCTTCACCCAATTAAAGAAATTTGGCATTGTAAGGCCCTTCCTTTTCTAGATAAAGCTAGGAGATTCGCTCTTCGCAAGTTTTTTATTCGCGAAAATAAATCTCTTCTTGTACTTGACAACTTACCAATCCTTAAAGCTTGCAATGCATTGCATAGTGATGTGTTTCTCTTAAAATAACTCATTATCGAATCCATTTCTTGGAAGCTTTGCATTATACAATCGCTTTAACTACATATATTTGCCAAGCCGAAGGAATCATCAGTAAATCTAATTTATTTTTGATTAGCAAGAATTCAATCGAGAAAAATCCTATTGAATTTCTGGCAAAAATTAATTGAAATTTGTCTGTGAATTCGCATAGAAAATGCAAATTGCAATGAAACTATAATTTTAGACAAGAACAGTGACGTAATGAGGAATGATTATTTTAGAAATGAGCTATAATTCTGATTTGACGCCATTCATTACCAAATGGACATTTATGCATACTTGTGTTGAAGGTTTTCATTTTGTTTTGCAAATTATCACGAGGACTTTTCATGACGCTATAGGAATGTGAATAAGGCTTAGGTAGGTACTCAACTACATTCTACGTTATCATTTAGCCAGCTTCACAATAATATCCAAATGTTATCTCTCCTACACTTTCGATAAAAGATAATCATTGTATCGATTATTGTATTTTATATATATTTCCATTATAATCAACTTGGTTTAAGTTCAATTTTGCTAGGAAAACGCGCATTTTATGAGGCATTTCAATGACTGTCATCTTATCTACCTATTTGAAATGAATTGAACAATCGTGCAGAGCTGAAAGTTTCTAACCTCTATCTACATTTATTGGATGATGGAAGCTTATATTGGTGTCAGAGATAAGATAATGAAGAGGTGGTAATTACCTTTGTATGTGTACAAAATATAAATGATGGGGAGTCAATAATTTGGCTAGGCTGCATTGGTTTAGGTTTTAGGTCTTACATTTTTTATTGTCTTTTTTAAAACCGCGTTATATTTTTTATGAAAAACGTTTTTGTGAGTTTTGTTACTTTAGGTTAACCCTTAGAGGATATAATATATGGAGTGCTTGTTCCTATACCTAATACATTGTAACGCCATATGTATGGATAGAGGTCGCTGCCTTCGTTTTTCAGTGTGAGTCCGGTTCCGCAGCTGTAAATAAACACGCCTGTTGATGACAGCCATCAAATGAAAATAAAGAAACTAGAGCCCTCTATAAAAGCTTCACGGAACTAACAGCACAAGCACTCCATATATTATATCCTCTAAGAAGGGTTAACCCTGACACAAAAATTATCTCGAAAAATTAAAGTCTCTGTGTATCCAAAACTTTTATTTGTCAAGAATTATTATTTACGTGAAATAGCACTGGAGATCAAAAATCATGTCCAATTAAGAGGGCAACAGTTTCCTAGGTTTTTTTGATTCAAAACAAAGCTTTATCTACTAGCAAAGCCTAAATCGTATTCTCATACTTGGTGAATCTTTAGGTATCTATTATTTATTATTGTTGGTTGCAGTAAACAAGAGCCAGGATACAGACTAAATTATTTTAGATGAAACCATAATGGCGTTTACTATTTAAGACAGAATGAACTAGTAAGTGAAAAACTTCTAATTGCTACTTTGAAATATTGAGCTTAAAGCCCAATAAGGATCAGGTTGTTCAAAGATCCGGCACTTCAGGTTGGGGGATCTCCTGTTGTCGACATCATTGCAAGCTCTGGAGTTTGGTGTGTAGGTATGGACAGCGTAGGAAATAAGGATAACAAACACACCCTGCCGATTATGATGGGAACAGCAGTATTGACTGCCTTATTCTCAATAAAAGAGGCCTTGATCTACGTCAAATAAAGGGGCATTAGTCTTTTGCATGAAGGCTTCGTTTATAGTACGACCGGCTCATATAAGTGTAATCTTAGACTAGGTACGATAATGCAGAAAAAAACAATTATTTAAATAACGGAAAATCTTGGGTAAGATCCCAGAACATCAATAAATAACACTGGTAAACAATGTTGCACCTTTTTTGTTCTATAAAGTTTCTTAAAAGTTTTTTTTACTAATTTGGCATCGCTGATTTCAAATCTGCGCTCAGCAGAAAAAAATCCATTATTAAGATATTAAAACGGGAATATCTAGAAAACGCGAGCTGATAGAATATTTTTGACTTCTTATTCGAGTTCAGCACCTTAAAACCCTTCGAAAAAGTTCAAACAAACAAACTTCATAAAACATAACCCTTGTTGCCCAATATAATCGATAACCTATTCCTCGATTTTATGATCATGTGTACGAGTGCGTCTACAAGATCTCAACAATCACTTTGTGAAAGAATTCTATAGCGACTGAGATGAGAAGGTCTTTTGGTCATTTTGATCCTGCATGAATCAGTAGAGTTTTTATACAAGTCGAATCCTTTATAGCTTTTATCCTCAATTTATTCACACTCCATTAAATTTAAAATTGCCATTAAAAAAAAGAAAATTTTAAAATTTGTATGCGGAGAGTGAATACTTTGGAGTTTAATGAAGTGGCTAAATGACTGGGATTATTATAACATTCTCCACCAAATGAGTTTTCTGTTGTGAAGAAAGAGCAGGGTAGTACAAGAAAGACACAGCTTCTGCAGAAATCTGCTTCAAATAAAAGTAGTCAAAAGCAGCTTCAGAAGTCGGATTCAGTGGATATGATGGTGACCTAACTGTCCGATATCTGTGCTGCTGATTTAGTAGGTATGGAGGTTTGAAATTTTTTTCCAAACTTTGTTCTCAGGATAGTGTAGTCAATTTACTTGAATATTGCTTGGAAAGAATTCAAAATTACAGAGAGGCCAATATTATTGAGAGGAAGATTTGAGACGAAGGAGAGCTGTTTGTTTGCAATAAATATCAAGGTTCAAGGTGTATCAGAACTAGCACGACATTTAAAAATAAAATGCACGACTGGGTTGCACGAACTTGCTCTTAGAATTAAAGTTGCTTACATTGTTAAGACTTTTTATATAGAAATTTGAAAAAATTAAAATTCGTTTAAAAAAAAAATAAAATAAAATCTGAAATCAAATTGCCCTCCAAAACAAGTATACATTTTGATTGATATATTAAGATGCATTTTAAGAAAAAAAATTTTCAAAATCGTTAGAGCCGTTTTTTAAAAAACTAATTTTTTATAAATAATTTTTTTGGAAAAAAGTTTTAAAATAAAATTGGTATGCCATTTTGTAGAAATCACTAATCAACATCTAAAAACAAAATTTCAAAAAAATTCAATGTCCCGTCTTTGAGAATTTGAATTTTCCAAAAAAAAAAATTTTCAAAATTTTTTTAAAAATCCAAAAATTATTTTTTTCGAAATTTTAAATTTGGCTTATATTATTATTTCGTTGAAATCGAATGAACAGTTTCGGAGATAATCGGATTTGAAAAAACAGTTCTATGGCAGGTACCGTTAATAATGATTTTCAAAAAAAAGTTTTTTCATTAAAATATAGACCTCGTTTTAAAAATTCCATTTGAAATTTTTTAACAAAATCGTTTGAGCCGTTTTCGAAAAATTACACTTTTCCGAAATTTTTATCAAGAGGGGGTTCTGGTTTTTGTATGCCCATTCTGGACTCCCGTGCGTCGCGGTCGTTTTGCAGAAACTGTAATAAACCACAGCGATCTGGCCATGTTAAGAGCAGTCTGTAATAGATCAGGTTCAGGTGCTTTATTGCGATGCCAATTGCAAGGATGGCCAACGCTAGAGCTGGCAGGAGAAAAGTCATATTAAAAGAAAAATTAAATCATGAGCTTTAGTGTTCAATGTCAAGCTGTGTTCAAGGTTGTATAATTCAGTTCATCAACGGTTAAAGGAAATGTACTGATATTTATCAGTCCTTATTAAGAAGAACAAACTTGACTTAAATATTGTGAAACTCATTTAAAAGTTTTTATTTTTAAAAAATTATATTCCTTCTATGAAAACAGCTTCTTAATCCCCCTAATTAAAAAATATTATGTAATGAGACCCCATCATGACCCAATGAATGACCGACCCCTCATCAAGATGATGAAAGTCTTTTGTTAATCATGTTTTAACATCCATTTCGATATCAACATCCATTTATTGGCTAGCAGCATACAAAAATGAAATGAAACCAATGCCCAGTTTACTTTTAAAGCTCTTAATAACAACGGGATATAATAAAATAAAGTAAATAAAATGTCAACTCGAACAAACGTCATAAGAAGAACTTTAATTACCGTTTTTTCCACTTCATTTCTACCCCCCCCAAAACCCCACCACAAGCCAAAACGTTCCACCCCAATCGACTCGACTATTGGGAAGTCCGTCGGCGACACGGTAGACTGTTGCGCCAATAATGACGAGGTGATGATGGAGGTGGTAATAAAGTGATTTTCATGTCAACTTCAACCCCATCCCCCAGTATTTAATTCTACCCCGCACTTTGCAATGACACAAATACTTTTACCCATAAAACTCCAATACTCATATCCATGCGCTGTAAAAAAAAAAGAGCATTTTGTGTAAATGTAAAGCTACACAAGGGTTTCCCTGTTATCTTTATCCCTTAATTAACAACTTCAAAAAAAAAAAAAAAAATTCGAAGAAGGAGACGATCTAAAGCCTGTTTGACTTATAATTTATTTTTGCCTGATGAGCACATGAGTGAGAGCGAGCGGAAGAGGATGTGTGACAGTGCCATTTGCCAGCTATCGACGCTATATAATATTGATTTGATAAACACAACTAAAGCGGATCAATTTTTGTTTTGTTTTATAAAATATGTTGTGTGCATAGCTGTCGACAAGAGTTTATCAACGCAGCCGGCGACAAAGACGGGCGACACGGCGCAGAGATAAGGGGGTAAAAAAGTCAATGGATTTTGATAAAGGGGGAATTCTATTGAGTCCTATTTAGAGTATTTAAGAATATCTATACGATACGGAATATGTGGGTAGTGGGTGGGGATGGTTTATGGAACTATACTCCACGGGACGCCATTAACTCTATAGTAGTAAGTAGGTATAAGTAGATGTAAATAATTTTAACATATAACAAAAAAGCTATATACTAAGAACTCTGGTTCGGTAACAAGTTTACAATCGATCGGTCTAGATATTGTTGCAGTTTAAATTTTTAATTAGAACCCCATTATGGTGACGTGCGCAATGTTTTTTTTTTTTTCATTTATTTTTAATTATCTCTGGAACAAACAAATTAAAAATACACTTAAATTTATGCTAGTAGGTTTGTTTTACATAATAATATTCTTTCCCTCTCCTCAAAAATTAATCGAAAATTACAAAAGAATTAAGGGTATTAAATGCAAATGTCTCTTGGACTCAAGAAAGCGGTAGATAGCTCCGTGCATATTTTTCAAAAAGCCGCATTAGAATGCTCAGAATACTTCCATAGAATGGTTTAATTGACCTTGATTGTTTTTCAACTCACTGATCGTTTAATTACGGACTCTAAAGTAGTTTGAGCAAAAGTTCATAGTTATATTTATTTTTAAGTACAAGACGAACGTATGAGAAGCAGCCTTCGTGTACTCTTTTTTTCTCATTTCAGCTTGTAGGTTAAAAGAGCAAAAAAAAAAAACAAAATCGGGCCTAATTCTAATACTTCCTCTATTTTTATAACTGTGATTTATCAAAACTGAAGATTTGAATATTGCCGAGACAATTAGGATAATGCTAATTTTAAACGTCAAACTTTGTTAGATACAGGGGAAGTGGGGGCAAGACCGCCTATGGGGGCAAGACGGTTTTTGTACTATGTTGTATGAAAAAATATTAAATTGACAGGACTTTTAATATTAAATAAATGGCTTCTGGTAAGATCGATTATGAGCAAGTTTGGTTGAAATCCCGAAAAGTTATAGTAAATTTTGTGATTTTTCATCAAATCGTCATGTTTTGTGTGAAAAGAAATTATTACTTTTTTAAATGAAATATTTAAAAGTCTTAACTTTTTCTTTTTTTTTGTAATAAAAGTTGGAAACCGATGAAAATATAGCATACGTTTGTGATGATTGCAAAAAGATTCCAAATTTTAAGATAGAAACGGTTTTATTATTAACAGAAGTTGATAGTGCGTTTTTTGTTAGATGTTTTTTCAAAACGTATTGTCTTTTGTTCAGTATTTTTAAATTTTTTTTAATGATGAGATTTCCTACAAAAAACATTAAAGTTAATGAATAAACACTTTATTTTAATTAACAGATGTTTTTTATTGATTTTTAAAACGGTTAAACACTAAAGGGCGGTCTTGTCCCCACTTTCCCTATTATAAGAACTGCACCCACCATCTGAATTTGCAATGATCGTCTTTTGCGTGGTATTACTTGAAGGGAAAGCAATGTTTACCTAAACTTATCTGGTTTTTACCCAAAAGACGCATCTATTCAGTTTTGAATAGACTTTTTGTAATGACCGATTCAAATATACTGGTAGGTCAATAAATTGGACCTTAGTGCATTTTGTAAAATATTTTTATTAAAGCAAAATGATCCCACAAATCGAACTCTGCAAACAGATGAAAAATCACAATTTTGCTTTTTTTTACCCCCTTTTGATCACTCCTTAAGTATAGCTTGATATACTCAAATTTTATAATGGGTCAAGTCCACTTTTTAAAGATGTTTTAAGGTCTAATTAAGGGTTTCGTTTTATATCAAATAGAATGAAACACGAGATACATATAAGGCTATTGATCTGTGAAAAATTCATTTCAAAAGTTCCTTTAGTTCTTGAGAAAAAATTTCTCAAAATTTAAAATAATGAACAAGTTTCAAATGGACTTGAACGCCTCAAATGATGAACGTAAAGTTAAGGTACTGAAAAAATTAAGTAGTTATTTGCACATTTTGTCAAAACACGTGGGAAGGTTATACACCATGTGTTTTGGCAAAATATTTTCAGATATTAACTAGAAAGTAGTTATCAAAGTATAAAGTTGAACTACATTACTCAGGTCTATTTTTGCTTAGTAAGTATATAAATATCTTTGATTTGAATAAATAAAAATAAGTTCAAAAGTTACTTTGGGGACGTACTTTCGTGCTTTCATAATTTCTATTCATTAAACACAAATAATAAAAATAGTTTATGAACCTCTAAAGTGCTCCAGAGAGGCACTTTCAACGAATCTTCGTTTGTTAAATTTCGATAAGCAATTAAAATGCTAAGATGCCACAGATGAACATACATTCATACATTCCAGTCAAACACATAACCCTCCTTTTGGCTTTGCCAGGTTAAGAACAAATAAGCAGATTTTTTTTTTTTTCAAATATTTGCTGCATCTGAATTTGGAAAAGCATAGCTTTGAAAAGTTGATTTTTTGGGTTGGGATTAAAATTTTGTATGTTTTAATTTTTAAAAATAAGTTTCCGAAATTCTGAATACCAGAATTCTGTATTTTTAAATTCTGGAAATCCAAAATTTTCTATTCCAAAATAATCTAAATGGAAAAAAAAAATTGTTTTGATAATGAAATGACAAAACAATTTTTTGAAAACCTTAAAATTAACAGAATTTTAAAAAGCAGAATTATAGATTTATTTTTAAGTTCAGAATTTTAAATTTTCCAAATGTTAGATATTCAGAAATGACAGATTCTGAATTTACAGAATTTTGTTATACAAAATAATAAAAAAAAAGTATCAATTTAAAGTATATCGACATCAATTTAAAGTAAATGTTTTCAAAACAACATGCCGTTTTAAAAATATATTCTTAAATAATATTTATTTCCAAATGAAACGAGGTATTTTTTATGAAAATCAGTTCAAAATTGGCTTAGAAAAAGAAATTTCAACCAAGATACCGAACGTTTAGGCACCGAACAAAAATGTTATTTTGGCACGTAATACGATAACTTGGGTGCCAGGATTTGATAACGGTTTTTTGTAGAGGAGTTCAATACAATTATTTTTTACTATATATATTTTAAAATATTAAAAAACAACGGCAACACTTACAGTTATAGGTGATACCATTTCCAAAGTTGAAAATAGGCGAAAAAAAATTTAAAAAACTCATTAGGTAATTACTATTTTTGTACAGACTGTGTTTTATACATTTTTGAAAAGGTATAATTATCTTCTATCAGAAACTTTAAAAAAATCAATAATTGGTAAAAATTTGATGAAGTGTAATGGAAGGAATTAATTCCCCCTTTCGTGACCTTTTTTAGTAAAAAAAGTAAAATTTATAATGGAAGTAATACAGAATTTTCAAGTTAGAATTTTGACCCGCTCTAGAAATTACCTTTTTTTGATTTAAAAAAAATAACCATTTCAGTGTCTGGGATACTGCTTCAAAGCAAAGTTACATACATCAGTTTTTTATACTTTTGCTCAAATTTTAATTCTTATCAATTTTGATAGACTATAGATTTTACTCAATTTCATATCGAATTGGCATTTTAATTGCACACAATCTAAGGGTGATTTGTGTTTTTAACCCTTTAACGTTGAATTTATTGGCAACGTTCTTATTTTTCTATCCCTTCTTTGTAGTGCAATTCCTTAGCTTAGTCTTAAACATATCTAAAGCACTAAAACAACAATTATTGTTTTTTTTTTTTTTGAATAAAAATAACCTAACTGAATTCTTCTCTTTAATCCTACAGATTTAAAATGGATAAATAAAATCTCTAAATGAAAAAATAAATCAACTTATATATATCTCTCAACCCACTTCTGTACTTGAAACCCATATAAAATTTTAATATCCTAAATATTAAATAAAATACCAACAAAAATAAAATGGACACGAAACGAATTAGTGAACTTCTCGCCGTTCAGGATTTCACTATACAAACATTGGATTTTTCCGAAAATACAATACAATCGGAACAGGAGAGAATCTCTCGTCCCGTCAGACGTGCAAGTCGACGAACTTCACAAGCCAACAATACCCCAAATAGCATTAACCCCATCATAAGCAGCAGCAACTATGATCCCGAAATGACCGATTCCAGTTGTCAGAGTGACGACACTAGCGGCGGTGGGGGTAGTAGCAATGGTGGCAGTGTTAGACCATCTAGCAGGGGTCGTAATTCCAACTCTGCCCAAAATCGACGACGGAAGGGGGCACTCAATGCAAAGGAGAGAAATTTGAGGCGCTTGGAGTCAAATGAGAGGGAAAGAATGAGGATGCACAGTTTGAATGATGCGTTCCAGGTAAGAAATTTAAATTCATTGATTTATTTGTTCAGAGTCTTAACTGTCTTTAATAGTCCTTGCGCGAAGTAATTCCCCATGTGAAAAAGGAACGACGTCTATCCAAGATTGAAACACTCACATTGGCTAAGAACTACATTACCGCACTTACCGATGTAATCCTTTTGATGCGTGGCGAAGAGATACCCACCGGCAGCGATGGGGGTGATCTAACTGCAGAGCACTTCGATTGCAGCATCCTGGCAGACAATCCCAGCATCATACAGACCCAACAACAGCAACAGCAGCAACAACAACCGCCGATGACTGTCATCAACAACATTAACATTATGGCTGACAGCACAGCAGCAGTATTCAATGAGACAAATGGCAATTATGGTCAGCCATTCCGGGAGTTTATATAAATCCGCGAAAAGACCTATAGTCCTCGAGGGTCAACAAATTGGGGGAAACCGCCTACAAAACAGACATAATAACAAACCCACACCACAAAATAGTTACCTGAGAGCAACACAGTGTAGGTATAAACAAAAAACCTTTAATGCACACAGGATACATAGTTTGAGTTGTGCTGGTGTAAGTCTTAAGAATTATAATCATTACTGTTATTATTATTATAAGGATAAGAGTGACGATGACGATGATGATCCTTTTCAATGGCATCGAGAGTGAATAAGTTTGTATAAGGGTAGTAGTTAGTTGATTAAACAAAAGCTAAGTGGATGGCTTCAAAGAGTTAAATAAAAAAAAAAAACAAAAATAAGACAATTTTAAATCTTAAGAACAATTTAAAACCATAAGAAAAACAAAAAAAAAACCTTTGTGATTTAATGGTATACTTAGAGTAAAATACGTATAGGTGGCTCTTTTTATGGACATAAACATTTTTAAGTTATTTAATAGAAAATTTTTAAAAAATATACGAGTACCATAAAATTCTATCTCGTTGAAATTATAAATTTTAAGTTTCATTTTTAGGAATTTGTTGATTCTTTCTCCCAAGAAAATTTTCTAGAAAAAATTGCAAAAAAGAACACATAAATGTGGATAATAAAGCCTGTCGGGTAATATGGCCCACAGTACAGAAATGAAATTAAAAAAAAATAAATTGCTGATATGAGTCACTGTTGTTAATGGGACAAGTGGTATCGATTTCTTCAAAAAAGGCGTTGATAAATACACACTTTCCAAACATTGATTTATTGATATTGATTATTTTTTTTTTATTTCTTAAAAATGGCATGGTAATTTTTTTTTTTAATTTTTATAAAATCAAATTGCATTACAAAAATATTGAATTAAAGGCATTGAATTCAAAACCTTTTTGAAGTGTTTTTTATTTTTTTTTTTAATTTAAAAACAATTTTTTAATTTTTTTTTTTAATATTAAGGTATTAAATTAAATTTAATAATTTTTTTTATTATAGCCTAAATAGTTTTAATATTATTTTAAATCACCATTAGCTAGACCTTATGACCCGCACCTACTGAAATTACCTATGCAAAATCGTGTCTATGAATGGCGTGGATGAAGGCTTACATCTGCAAATGTATCTTGAAATTTTTCAAATGTTAGTCGAGTTTCCAACCTATCTGGGCCCTATTTCACCAACTTACAAATTTGTAATTACAAGTGATTTTCACAATATTTGTGAAAAAATCGATAAATTTTGTTTCACCAGTTTCTTGTGATCACAAAATTGTACTTGTAATCTACAATTTTAAATTTGTGAAAAAATCCATTTTCTGTTTCACCGAAACTTGTATTTTACAAGTAACAAATTTGTGAGCTTTCAAGTTTCTTGTGGGTTTCTGTTTCACCAAACAAAAAAAAATTACAAGTTTCTCTTTATTTGTGAAAATTTTCTACAAGTCTCAAGACGTATGTCATTTTTGATACAAATTTGTAAAAAACATGTTTCAGGTGGTAAAAGTGTTTAAAATGGCCCTACGCCGAAGGCCATTATTGTTATTTTTAGAAAAGCTATGTTATTATTATTCAGGGTTGTAAATATACATTTAAAATTAAAAAACAATCACTTATTGCAACTGAAAAAAATTGCATTAAAAAAAAAATTTTACTGCAACTGAAAAATATTTTTTTAATACAATTTTTTTTTTTGCAATAAAAATACAATAACATTTTTTTTAATGCAAAATTTTTTTATTTGCAATTAATATTTTTTTTAGGCAAATATTTTGCAGTTGCAATAAATATTTTCCTTAATGCAATTTTTTTTATTTGTAACAAAGATTTTTTAAATTTGTAATGGAATACAAAAGCATTAAAAATTGGAATAGCATTTGAAAAATTTAAATGAAAACATCACAAAATATCTATTTACAAATTTTTCCTAATCACTATAACCTGCCTCTTAAATGTGTAAAAATTCATTCTCTTTTGATCAAAGAAGCTTTAATAGTGTTTTTATTTATCAGATTTGTAATTCTTCATTCCTTATATTATTTTATTAATTTTCCTCACTATTTAGAATTATGTTTAGCATTTAAAAAAATTTCTTATTTGGTGAAACTCCAATGATATGACAGTATTAGTTATTTGACAATTTTCCGTTAAAAATAGCGTTGCCACATAGGAGCTCCAGTTTTAAAAGTGCCAATCCTATGTTTTCATGTTTATATCAACTTATTTTTCATTCTTAACCAATTTTAACCTCTGTCGTTATAAGTTAAGTAACTCAACGGTCACCAAAAGACTATAACGAGCTTTACAAGTTTGTGAAATATACTTGTTGTTTACAAGAAAAAAATATAATTGGTGAAACGGTAATTCTACAAACTTGTGGTTTTCAAAAGTTAGTTGTAATTTTTTTTTTCAATAATCACAAATTTGTGAATTACTTACCTATTTGTACTTTGTGAAACAGAATTTCATCGTACAAATTTGTACTTGTGATCTACAAGTTACAAATTTGTACTTGTAACTTGTAGTTGGTGAAATAGGGCTCTGGTGAAATGTGCAGTAAGGGACTTTCTCCGAACGTGTTCTCAAATTTCCGTATTTTCACCTAAACGATTCTAGATTTGATCGAAAAATTCTTTGTTCTACCTCACCGATCCATGATTTTAACAAGATAAATCGTGATTTTTTCGGAGTAATTAATGATTAAAGTAAGCTCACCTTGTTAATTTAATTAACATTATTGTAACTGAAGCAGATCGCAATTTGATCGTGATTTTACCATGGTGACTAGTGATTTTACTAAAAAAAAATCGCAATTAAACGAGACAGGTTATGTATTTTATAATAAGAGATTAGGCGTTTCAGCAGTTTCTATTGAAGGTAACATGTGTAGTTTTGCCTTTAAAAAACCGATTTCATTCAACTCAAAAACCCGATTTCATTTTTAAAAATTTAAACTTGATGAATGATGAGTGGAATTACGGACGGCCTTTGTTTTATTTACTCCTCACAACTGGTCTGCACGAGGTGAATGTTTTAATTTCGGTAAAACTAATTTTATCAACTTATATACCATTAAAATTACATTTTTTTTTCATTTACAATTCATTGACTTGAAGACTTCAATACAAAATTCATACCATTATTCTCAACAGTTAAAAAACCATACACTGAAAAAAAAAATATTTTAGATATCCACCGTAGCGTAATAAGTTTTGCGATGAACTGTTACATCGCGTACATCGAGTACTGTCGTACTGACAAAAAATTTATGAGAGTATCAGTGTACTGAAGAAGAGTAAATCAACTTAGCCGTTCAGACTCGGTCTCCTCCGTTCCTTCCTGCGAAGTACAAAAGTCAGAATAACTATTTTGAAAAAAAAAAAAAACAAAGAATATTTCTCGATTAGACGAGAATAATCTGTAACAAAATTATGTCTTGAAACAAAAGATGCACTAATTTCAATTTTTATTTCTGCTTTTTGTCCACTTTTTTCACTCAGAAATTAGCACTTCTAATACAAATAAAATGCACGACTGGGGTTGCACGTTATTGCTCTTGCAGTTCAAAGCACTTTTATGTTAGTCTACTTGTAGATTTTAAAAGCTGGATCTAAATTTAAAAAAAAATTGATATTGGGGAAGAGCCGACATTTAGGGCAAAATTTTGTTAAATGAAAAAAAAATTTTTTTTTTTATTTGACTTTTTTGAGAAAAAATAAAAATGCATTTTTATTGCCACTGCTTTAAATATTACGTATACAAAGTTTAATCAAAATCGTTAGAGCCGTTTTCGATAAATTCGTAATATCGTATTTTTTTGTATGGGAGGTATACGTTCTAAATGAGATATAAAAAAACAAAAAAAAACCAACTTTCAGAATTCCATAAAAATCATCTGTACCAAATTTGAAGAAACTCCATCCACCCGTTTAGGCTGTGGAAATGTGTACAGATGGACGCACATCCGCACAGACGCACGGATGGAATTGCGGGACCCACTTTTTCGGAATTCTCCATCATCGTAATGTTGGTTTTGATAAAACCTCAATTTTTTTTTCGACACGAAACCAATACTTGCCCTATAGAGCAAGTAAAAAGCATAATACCACCCATATGACTAATTTTGAGCATCATGAGATTCATCTTCTTTTATATTTAACCTTAACTGAATATTCTTGTCAAATCGAGAAATGTTCTTTTGTAAAAATAGTTATTCCAATGATTGTATTGAATAACGTGAAGCATTAACATCTCCATTCCATTCAATTTAAACTTACCATTTTAATAATCATTTTTTATCAAAAAACAAAACAGAGTTTTATGGTATTTCTAATAGTTCCTATGACCAGAACTGAAAGAAATTGCAGCCACCAGCTTTCCAATACAAAAAGAATTATCAAAATTGGTTCACTCAGTCCAAAGTTATGAGGTAACAAACACAAAAAAAAAATACAGACGAATTGAATACCTCCTCCTTTTTGAAAGTCGGTAAAAAAAAATTTCCTATCTTTAATGGAAACTTTATACATAATGGAGATTTACCAAACTCCCATGGTGGTATTGATTGAAGAAAGTGACAATCGGAAGAGGCAATATCTGAATATAACGGATGGAGTGCATCCGTTGTAAACACCCCAGAGGCTGTACGCCGGCGGCGCCGCTTAATATGATTATTAAGCCAAGAGGTGTTAGGCCAAATTTTTCTTGCGTTTGACTACAATATTGCTTCCGGTTTCACGTTTTTGTTCCTACTTTTTCGGCTTTCCACACCGTCAAAACTTTAGATGTTCGCAAGTGATTAAATAAATATCGAAAACTTACTTCTTGTATACTAAATTTTTTTAAATTCACTTCAGTATGCATTTGGGCTCTATTTGGATTTGTTAAGCTTTTAAACAAACATATTCCATCACTAAGGCCTTAGTTGATCAATTTTTATCATACATAATGTTCCATATTAAATTGATTAATAAAATATCGTATTAATAAAAAAAAAACACGTATACGCCACAGTGAACATTCGTTTTAATTTTTTGTTCTTGTTTGTATTTTAGGTTCTATTAATCGGATGGTCAAATTTAGAAGAAATGATAGAGTACTTTTCTAAAATAGCAAATTTTTAAACCGCCTCAAAAATCCAAACTACAATTGCGTGTTGGAACTATTTTCGAGAAAATTAAACTTTCCCAACTTAGTTATAACACAAGTGTTCAAAGTTTGGTAATACGCTTTTTATTATTGGGTAATGAAAGTCCAAAGGCTGATCAATTAATGAGAAAATAATTTTTTAGGATATCAATGTTTTAAGTCTTTCCTTACACATGCAAAATTTTGAAGGAACACCCTTGAAATACCCTTTATTTGAAATGTAAATACTAAAAAAAAATTATCATCTCTTTGGAAATTTCCGTAAATCCGGTGTTTTCACTTCTTTTTCTTATACATACATGTAGAGCATGATGGTATCCATCCAATAACTCCTTCCTCATCCATTTACCACGTTCATAGTGAGAACAACTAAATGAAATCCTCTTAAGAAAATGTATTGATGATTATGTTGGTAATCAACAACAAATGCTGATGGTAATGGTGTTGCTGGCGCTAGTTCTACACACATCTCTCATTTGACAAAAAAGTATGATGAAAACAAGCAACAGGACTCTACCAACTAACCCAAGAGTATAGATACTCTGTACTCCATTCCATTACAAACAGGATAAACTCAGCTGTGCACTTTATTGAATCTAGTGTCACTCAGCAAAACCCAACCAACAGGTCGGCTGGCCGGCCGGCAAGCGCATGGTAGATGGCGCGTCATTTTGTAATGAATTTTATGAAGAGAATGAGACACGAGCTGTATGTGTGTATAAAAATCCTGACGGGTGGTAATTTGTGGGGCGCCAAATGACATTATTTCTTTCGGCCAAGCGATAATTAGATAAAAATACATGAGAACAATTTTACTTTTAATACACACCAAAATCAATCAATTGTTGAAATTGTGTGTTGTTCGTATAATTGAAATTATTGGCGCGTTCTTAAGAGTTTGATTATGAAAGTTTATGGGTATAATACTTTTATGTATATGTGTTCTCATAATTGTGTATAGGAAATATAAAACTCAAGGATGACAATAAATTAATAATAGTCTAATATTAGACAGACATTTTTGGAAGCAAAGTGAAAGCAAAAGGTTAGTGTCACAACTTAAAAAACACGATTTTTCAGGAGAAGTGCCTAAAGAAAATTATTAAACCAAATTTACATATAAAACAGATGAATTTGATAACTACACTATAGTCACACTCGTACCATTTAGAACGACTGTAGAACTTAAATATCTTTCTCAACGTGCAATATTCTTAAAAAATTTGATGAATTCTATTCCAAGGTAGACTAGAATTGCATATTTGATTACCAAATCGTTTGATCAAAAGAAAAACTTATAAGGTACAAAATTTTTTAAATTTTTTTAAAGAAATAGTCATATTTCCTCTCATTCTGACAATAAAAATAAAATGATAAACTGGGTCACACGTATTTGCTCTTGGAATTCAAAATGCTAACAACAACATCAAATATAGTATAAAGGGGTCGAACTACGGCATACGTTCGTTAAAGTATTGACGCCTTATGTCTCTATCATTTTCTTCTGATTAAATAGAGAGGGAGCAATAGTCAAAACGTTAACGAACGTTTGTCGTCGTTCGACCCCAGGTTTATAAATAAAAGAATGTGTTTTTTTGAGTTCTATTGATCGCATTAGCAAGATTGATGTTTGTAGGCTTAAAGTTTCTATATTTAGAATATGAAATATTACGAATTTAGGCTATACATACGATTTGGAAAGCTAACTTTTTTGAACCCCTTGAAAACAACATAAAGCCAGAACTTGAAAAAATCGTTCAAAAAAAAATTTGGAGTGGACCACGCTAACCATTTATGGTATGGAAATAGATTTTGACCGATTCTTAGACTTACCCAATGTACCCACAAAATTTCATAAAAATCGTTCCAAAAATATATAAAAAAAAATTTTGGTTGGACCACCCTAAATATTTAGTGGTATAAAAATAGATAGACTTACCCGATATACCTACAAATTTCATAAAAATCATTTCAATAAAATATAGAAATTTTTTTTGATTGGACCACCCTAACGATTTAATGATATGAAAATTCATGTTGGTCGAATGGCCGATTCTCAGACTTCCCGACATACACAAAAAATTTCGAAAAAATCGTTCCAAGAAGATATAAAAAAAATTTGGCTGGACAACCCTAACAATTTGAGGTATGAAAAATAGATGTTGACCGATTCTCAGACTTACCCGATATGTGTACAAAATTTCATAAAAATCAGTCTAGCCGTTTCGAAGGAGTTTGATAACAAACACTGCGACATGAGATTTTTATATATTAGAAATATAAAAATAAATTTAAAAAAAAACACCTACTCGTAAATTTCGTTCTTCAAATGAAATCGTGAAAAAAACATGATGTTTAATTTCTTTTAGGTACAAAGTTGCATTTTTAGAATTTTTTTTTTTTTTTTTAATCGTTAGAACCGTTTTTTTTTAACTAATTTTGCATAAATATTAAATAAATTTTTTGAAAAAAATGTTTTAAAATAAAGTTAGTATGCCATTTAGTAAAACCTATTAATCAACACCTAAAAATTTCAAGAAAATTCAATGTCTCGTTTTCGAAATTTGATTTTTCAAAAAAAAAAATTTAATTTTTTTAAAAATCCAAAAATTTATTTTTTCAAAATTTAATTTTTGATTTATATAAAAATTATAAAAGAGCTTTTTTTAAAAAAATTTCGTTGAAATTGAGCAAATCGATTGGGAGTAAATTAAATACCGTTAATAACGACTTTTGAAAAAAACTTTTTCCATGAAAAGATAGACCTTGTCTAAGAACTAATACTAGAATTTTTTAACGAAATCTTAGGAGCTATTTTTGAGAAAATAAAACTTTTCCAAAATTGGTATATGACAGGTACCGTTGTTTTTGGCCTAAAAAAATTAATTCAAACAAACCCCTCTGTACAGAATCCAAAAACTGCTACACACCAAGTTTAAAGTTGATAGGCCCATCCTGTGGCTGTAGCAAAAAAAAAACTCACGGCAATTATACTTTTTCTAACCGGAATTAGATATATTTTATTGTTCCATTTCTCGTTTGTTTTTGTATTTTTTTTTTTTTTTTCTTAAATCCTCTTTAAAATTCCATTTCATTTTTATGTCAACTTACCTACTCGTTCAACTAAGAAAAAGTTATTTAAAAAATTAAAAACAAAACTGCAAAAGAAACTTAGCCTTGCTCATTTATTTTAGCTCATTTATTTTAGCTTGAGATAGTTTAAAAATTTTGTATTTAATATTTCTTGAAGTATACGCCGCAGTGAACATTCGTTTTTGTTTTTTTAAATTTTGCTGAGGGTATTAGATACAAATGTAAGTTCTTTTAATTTATTTATCAAATTTGAGCTCTTCAAAGTAAGGAAATGAAAGAGAGTCGGAGACAAAACAGAACCCTGGGGCACACCTGCATTTGTGTGATTTGCTTCTTTTAATGTTTATTTATCTAAAAACAATTTTTTTTTATTTTGATTTAGGGATCACAGTAAATTTTATAACTCAGGTTATCATATAATTTATCAAAATGTCCAGTAAGAGAGCCACTCCATATCTAGTAAAAATGTAAATAATATTATATTTGTTCATTCATGTGTGTCTAATAAAATATCACATAATAAAATTATTTAAGCTAAGAAATAGGCCTTAATCCCAAAATGTGAAAAAAAAAATATTATTTTAACTAAGATGTTACATAGTACAAAAAATTAAATATTATTTAAGACATATAAAAGAATTTATTATTATTATTTTTATTAGTTTTAAATTAAAAATTGTTTTTTTTTTTATTGATATGGCTTTAAACGGGATCGGGTCAAAATTCTGGCTTCAAAATTCTGCTTTTCAAAATTCTGCTTTTTCAGCGAAAATTCTGTTTTTCAAAATTCTGCTTTTTTTCTATTCTGTTTTTCAAAATTCTGCTTTTTAAAATTCTGCTTTTCAAAATTCTGCCAGCATTATATTTGAACAAAAAAATTCTGCTAATTCTGTTTTTTTTTTTATAGCATATGCGCTGGCTAAAGAAAAATACACCTCATTAATGTAATTCAACATTGGTACTTTCCTAAATTTTTTTATTTAAGTGTAGCAAATATTTTTTGAAATGCATATACTGACTTTCTTTCAAATAAAATATGTATACTAATTGGAACCGATGTTGTACATTCCTTTTCTTATTCAAAATTTGAATATTCATCTTTATTTGATAAATTAATAAATTTTTAGTTATTTTCGGAAATGTTTAATATTAAAAACCTTTTCTTAATATTTTCAAATTTATTCATTTATAAAACAAAAATTAATTCTCATTTAAAAAATGACAAATTATGTAGGTAAGTGATCAAATAAGCAGAATTTTGACCCCAACCCCTTTAAACTCCTTAAAACTTCCAGTAAAACAAATAAAACATTTTATTTTTATATTAAAAAATGTGTTTCTAAAAAAATATTCGTCAATCAGGGTGAAATTCATTGTCTTCACTACAGTCAAAATTTTCCTCAAGCACACATTTATTTGAGGAGATTTTTATGAACGCATGCATAAGTATTTGCTTAAGAACTTCCTCAGTAAGTATTTTGATCAAAATCTTTGGTTTTCTTCGCAAGCTTCGAGAAGTTCAAGTTTACCAGGACTACTTTGAATTCCACCCCGCCCACAATATCTTTTTCTTGTTATAATTTTTTTATTTTTAATGTGATTTAATATTTAAACCAAGTTATTTATTTACTAGTTAATTTCTCTGTGTTTTATTTTTTTTTTTTTTCAAATAATTTTTAAAAATGTTGTTCATAAACTTTAAAATTTAGCAAAAATCATTGCTTACTTAAATGTGAGGTAATAAACTAACTAAATGTAAATCAAAACAAAAACAATTCTAAGCAATCAGTATATGATAAATGCTTACTACTTTAATCAATAAATTAAGCAGAACTTAAGAAAGTGTAATCAAATTTAAGAATATTTTATCAAAAGATTAATTAAAACAATCTCTAAAAAAAACTACCAAAGAATACAAAAAAAAACATAGCCAAAAAAGAATGTATGACAAACAATGAAATGATAAGAAACGAAAATCAATTATGTATTAAATATTATAAAAAAATATTTGATGTTGGAAATTTATTTAAAATTAATAAAAAAAAAAAAAAAATAAATGTTTTAATTTATTTGTATTTAATTTTTTGTAAGTTAAATATACCAAGAAATAAATTAATATCAAATTAATTAACAAACCAAATACAAATAAAAAATAGTTATAATAATATTCTTAACTTATAAGATAAAAAAAAACTATAAAATACATCGATTGTTCAAACAAAAAGTATAATTCAAAACTAAATGTAAACTAACAAAATAAAAATTAAATCAATTATGTAAGAGATAACAAAAAAATATGTAATTTATACTATTATACATATACTGTCATTAATTTTAATTGCTGTAAATAAAAAATTAGTTGAAAATAATAAGCTGTTCTTTAATTCCAATCGAACCGAAAAATGTGTGGGTAAGAATCAACTTTTTTTGATTGGTATAGGAAAGAAAATACACGACTGGTTTGCACGTACTTTTCTTATTACGGTCTAGTCGTTTACGAGAATTCCAAATATGTATTAAAAAAATTGTTATACATATTTCAAGAATAAGGCTTTATTTGAAACATAATACACAATTATCTTCTATTTAAGTTATATGGCAATAGGTACCCCTTGTCTAAAAAAACGGAGAATGAGATATCAAAAAGAAAGGGTTTCTAGGATTTCGGGTCGCTGAATCAATGCAATTGAAATATTTGTTTTTCCTTCTTCATTACGAATCAGATATCTTCAGGTAAAAGTCCCGAAACAAGAAAAACAGAAAACTATCAAAATTAGCATACTCATTGAATAAGAAGTACAGGAAGGGGTGTTTATCCAAATAAGTGAAGTCGCTTTTTATTAGTGTGATTTGTACAGATGCTCATGTATTGGTAAAGGGTCGGAGTGCAGATATATTGTTCACTCAAGGGGCGCCAACGGAAATGTAACTAGTCTCGTGAGAGACTTTCGTATAAGTGCTATTTTTTATCATAATTATATACGAATTTTAAACTGTTTCTTTTCTCAACTAAAAACAGACTGAAAATTGTTTTAAAATCATCAAGATTAGCTGAAACATTGGCGGTCAATGATTGTATCGCCTTGTCATCACCAATAAGAGTAAGTTCGCCCATGGAAAACGAGCTCGAAATTTGACAGATTATATAAAATGTTTGACAGTTTATATAAAATTTATTTTTTTTTTATTTTTTTGTGGCTTCACTCGCCAACTCTATAGGTGTGATATACACCCCTTCCTGTACTTCTTATAGCCCAGTCGGGATGTACAAAAAATTAAGCTGAAATGGAAATAATTAGATCGTGCAATTTTTTTTCATAGGATGATAGAGGGGATCACTGAGAGCTTAAAATGAATTTTTCAAATCGGTTCATTAATGCCTGAGATATGACCAATTGTTTATAATAAGAGCTTAAAAGAGAGAGTGAGTTATAAACAATTGGTCATATCTCAGGCATTAATGAACCGATTTGAAAAATTCAAAGACTAGCTTGTCTTGCTAGACATCAATTATAATATTTATTAATTTTGTTTAAAACGACACTTACCGATTTTGAGATAGTTGCTTTTGTTTATAAAATTTCATGAATTTGCAAAAACTAACATTGCAGCTAGATTTATCATCTTCAAAAACATATAAAAACACTCCCATATTGCGTTGATCTTAAAATTTATAATCAAAGCGGGTATAAAGTTTAAGCTGATTAGGGGTATAGTTTTTTCAAATTAACTCGAAAAATATAGGTCATATAGAAAAATTTATTAAGACAAAAGTTATAGAAAATAAAATTTTCTACAAGTTTTACATATATAATTTTTGTCAAAAATCAAAAATGGCCGAGTTATTCACCTAAACGTGTTTTACCTTTAATCCAAGATGGCGGCTTAAGCACAAGGTCGATTTTCCCGAAAAACTGGTTTTAAGCTCTCAGTGATCCCCTCTATCATCCTATGAAAAAAAATTGCACGATCTAATTTTTTCCATTTGAAATGTTTAATTCTACTGGGCTATTATTCAATGAGCATACTTGCACAGTAATAGTTTGTGTATTATGCTTTTTTTTGCGTGTTTCGACTGTTCTAATATTCGTTGGAATTTGAACACGGAAACGAAAATTGAATCCGTAAGAATTCGGATTGTAGATCTGGGAGTCTATTCTGGTACTGTCTCCTGTGAATAAGTGAAACGAATAAAAAGTTTTCACATTGCTTTCACTTTTTCGATTAATTTGGTCTAAAAAAGCAATTTTCGCTCTGTGAATGAAAAACATCCAATGATTTTGGTGTCGACATCAAACCACCTTACGATTTCTATTGCAATACACTCAATGTCGGTACAATTTCCCCAAAATGTGTTCGAACACGGAATTCGGAGCAGCTTAAATTCGAAAACGTAAGCAAATACAATTCGACGATTCCTTTTCACTTTTTCTTAACATTTTCAAGGAAAAAACAATAACAAACGAGTCGATTTTTTCGCGTTTTTTCCTTCAAAGTGAAATTTCAAAAGTACCTCATAGTGTGACATGGGAAAAACTACGAATAAATTTTATTGTTTTTTTATTTCGAATCATCCATCAACCATTTATGAGGAGCCCTGCAATACTACTTTGTTTATAATTTCTGCCATTGCTCTCTTAATTTTAAGCCTTTTTACTTGCGATAAAGGTACTACAGTGGAATCTCGCTAACTTGAACACATACGAAACCAGGCCTGTTCAAGTTATTGGATTGTTCAAGTTACTGGAACATATAAAAAAGTCTTCGTTTTGTATGAATTCAATTTGTTATTATAAATGAATTCATGTAAATGACACACAACACGATTACAAAAGTAGTATCCTATATTGAGGAAATTCAAACTTCTGTTGAAATACAATTTATTTGTTCAACTTAAAGAGCTTCGAATATTTAAAATATTCAACTTATAGAGTCAGCAATAAAAAAGTTCAGCAAAATAGGATGTTCAAGTTATTGGATTGTTCAAGTTATGGTATGTTCAAGTTAGCGAAAGTCCACTGTATTATTAAGTTATGCATTCGTACCGAAAGTCCATCTGTCAGTCTGTTAGTCTGTCTGTATAAGGAGCTACAGCCTAAACGGATGGACCGATTAATGTCAAACTTGGTATGTAGCGTTATTTGGCGACTCTCCAGAGGGGTTTTTGGAATTAATTTTTTTGGACCAAAAATAATAGTACTTGTCATATACCGATTTTAGTAAAATTAAAATATCTCGAAAAGTGCTCCAACGAATTTGTTTAAAAAATTCAAGTGTTAGTTTTAAGCTAAGTTCTATCTTTCAATGAAAAATTTTTTTTGAAAATCATAACGCCATACATGCCATAGAACCGTTTTTTTTTTCAAATCCAATTATCTCCGAAACTGCTTATTCGATTTCAACGAAACTTTTTGTGAAGAAGCATTTATGTAATTTAAATATAAACCAAAAATTAAATTTCCAAAAAAGTAATTTTTGGATTTTTAAAAAAAATTTGAAATTTTGTTTTAAGATGTTGATTACTGATTTCTACAAAATGGCATACCAATTTTATTTTAAAACTTTTTTTCCAAAAAATTATTTATAAGAAATTAGTTTTTTTAAAAAACGGCTCTAACGATTTTTAAAATTTTTCTAAAAATGCACCTTAATATATCAATCAAAACTGCATACTTGTTTTGGAGGGCAATTTGATTTCAGATTTTATTTTATTTTTACATTATTTTAACACAAGAGCAAGCAAGCGACCCAGTCGTGCATTTTATTTCTAGTCGTTTCATATTTTTATGAAACCAAGCCCCCTGAGTAGAAATCTCAAATATTAATTTTTTTCTCTGCACTCAGAGAAAAAATAGTTAAAATCGCGATAGTTATTTTAAATACCCACATAATTAAAAATGGTTATTTGTGACTTTTTTAAAAGTTAATAACCATTTTTAAACTATTTAAAATAGATATCCCGGTATTAACTAGGTATATCTTTTGTTTCTAACGGCCATATGTTATTCACTAGTTTAAAAACTACACTTTTTTGGATTCTGCTGATAGTAAACATATTCAAATTACAAATTTCTAACTGATATCTTTCTTTCCTTTCTAATGCAACTTCCAAAACACAGAGGTCACTACTAAAGACAAAGAGAAAAAAGTGACAGCTACCCCCAAGGTCACATACCCACTTGTTTTTGATAACAAAAAACATTAGTATGCATATAAAAAATTATCAATTCTTGTTATCAACACGTTAAAAAAATTAAACTTTAAATTCTAGTAAGAAAAAAACAAATTTTAATAAATATGTTCAAGCACCTCAAAACGGTCAACAACTTCCTCTCCCACCTTCACATATCAACTCGACCAGCCCACAAAAATGTCACCATTCAACCAATAAAAAAAATCCTCATCGCAAATCGAGGTGAAATTGCTTGCCGAGTGATAAGAACTGCCAAAAAACTTGGTATTCAATCAGTTGCAGTATATTCCGATGCCGATAAAAATTCAATGCACACTTTAATGGCTGATGAAGCATATCGTGTTGGTACAGCTTCTTCATCTGATTCATATTTAAAAAGTTCTGTAATTCTTGACATTGCCAAAAAAACTAATTGCCAAGGAATCCATCCAGGTTATGGATTTCTTTCAGAGAATTTTGAATTCTCTGAACAATGTCATAAAGAGGGGGTTATTTTTATTGGACCACCAGGTTCAGCTATTCGAGATATGGGAATCAAAAGTACCTCCAAGTCGATAATGGCTGCCGCTGGGGTACCCATTATAAATGGTTACCACGGCGAAGATCAAACCGACGACAAACTCATCGAAGAAGCCGATAAAATAGGGTTTCCTTTAATGATTAAAGCAATACGTGGGGGAGGTGGGAAAGGCATGAGAATTGCCGAAAGTAAAGAGAAGTTCTTGGAAGCTCTGAATTCCGCTAGAACTGAATCTGCCAAATCCTTTGGCGATAGTTCAGTGCTTCTGGAGAGATATGTCCGTTCACCTCGTCATGTTGAGGTACAAGTCTTTGCCGATCAATACGGCGATGCGGTGTATCTCTTCGAACGAGATTGTTCCGTTCAGAGGAGACACCAAAAGATAATTGAGGAAGCTCCAGCTCCAGGTTTGTCGGAAGAACTCCGAAGAAACCTAGGAGAAGCTGGAGTTAGAGCTGCAAAAGCTGTAGGTTATGTTGGAGCTGGAACTGTTGAGTTTATTCTTGACAAATTTGATCATTCGTTCCATTTTATGGAAATGAATACACGCTTGCAGGTTGAGCATCCTATCACTGAAATGATAACCAATACCGATTTGGTTGAATGGCAGATTCGTATTGCCTCTGGGGAACCACTTCCTCTGACCCAGGACCAAATCAAAAGGAAAGGTCATGCATTCGAAGCCCGAATCTATGCCGAGAATCCTAGAAATGGATTCCTTCCTGGAGCAGGAAAGCTCCGCCATTTGTCAACTCCCAAAGCTGATAAAAATGTTCGAATTGAAACTGGAGTTCGGCAGGGTGATGAGGTATCTGTTCACTATGATCCGATGATAGCTAAATTGGTTGTTTGGGGAGAAGATCGGACGAGTGCTTTGAATTTGCTCATTGGCAAGTTGGGAGAATATCAAATTGCTGGGCTAGATACAAATGTTAATTTTTTGATTGATTTGGCGTCGCATGGACATTTTAGAGCTGGAAATGTTCATACGGGATTTATTGATGAACATTTTAGTTCGTTGTTTCCGCCGATTAATGTCACTGAAGAGTTGGCAATGAAAGCAGCGGCAACTCTATTCCTTAATGAAGACAATGCAGTGAGGAAGAATTCCAACTTAAAAGCCCTTACAAAAGGTGATCCATTTTTAGATGCTCTGAGATATCGTGTCAATCATGATTTTGTCCGAGAGTACTTTTTAGAAATGGATGGAGAGATGTTTAAAGTCGAGCTGAAAAGTAGTTCGGATGATATTCAAATGAGAATGAATGGTGGAGCATGGAGGAATGTTAAAGTGCTCCTCGTCCATTGTGACAATAGATGTACTATTCAACTAGATATCGACGGAGATATATCATCATTCAGTTCGACACTTTATAATGGTAATTTGGATATATTTGCAGCTGATGGTCGATACTCATTCAATGTAAAACAACCTAAATTCCTAACATCGAATGAAGAAGCTTCTGGTGGTGGTAATGGTAATTTTGTTGCATCACCAATGCCAGGTGTGTTGGAGAGACTTTTAGTTGAACCTGATGATGAAGTTAAGAAAGGTGATAATTTGGCGGTTATAATTGCTATGAAAATGGAACATGTACTGAAGGCACCGAGAGATGGTGTGGTTAAGAGTGTTGGAGCAAAGCAGGGGGATAGTGTTGTTAAAGGGAAACCGATTATACAGTTGACAGTGGAGGAGGAGGAGGAGGAAGAGAAGTAATCTCAAAAAAGGAGGGATTAAGAGATTTATTATGATGACGAAAATGTCTTCCAGATATGCATTTATTTTTTTTTTTTACTATATACACTTTGTTATAATATATAAATTTTACATGGGTTGTCTAATTTTTTAAGAAATTTTATAATATTGCCTTGAGCTATAAAGCCTCACTTTTTTATAAATATACAATTTTACACATGGACGAAGAATAAATTGGATAGTGTTTTTTTTTTTTTTTGTTTGTTGGAATGATTTTTGTTTCCAGGAGCAAATTGGGTTGATACTGCACGGAAAGGAGTGCTCAAGGGGAACCTCGTTATATTCATTAATCAGCTTGAATTTATAAAAATTCATTATATGAACCAAGTCCAATTTTCATAAGATGCTAACGAAATGGATGTCCTAAAATAGTTTCAACTTTTTTTTTTTTTCCCGTGGGTGGGTGTTGAAATCTTCAAAAGATTTTATGAGGACTGGAAAACGCGTGCTCATAGATATGTGGGACTCTTAACCACTAAAACCACCTCCTCCTCCCGATTGCAACTAAGTTCAGATGGAACTTATCTAGCAATTTATCTTTCTCGAAGTAAAGTTACGTGTTGCAGGTAACTTTCCGGTGAAAGTTCCTACTGATGATATTTAAAAATAAATAAATAACATTTGTTTTAAATTAAATCATTTAAGTAATGGTTTAAATTTTGTTATCAAGATAAAAAAAAAATATTTTAAAAGAAGTTAAACAAATAAATCTCTAAAACATTTTAATTTATATTAATCAATGCCGATATTTTGAAATAAAGGAATTAAATTGAAAAATTTCACTGTACCAAATCGGAAGGTTTAGTCCTTCGCAAGCGTCGTACTAAGTTTGTCTCGTCGAGAATTTCTAGTATTGTTCTATTAGTATGTTCGACTAACCGTTTTCTATGCTTTTTGGCAAAAGTTTTTATTTTTTTTTATTTTCAAAAGTTTGTAATCTATTTAAATTTGTATCGCGCGTACAACCCCAGAGTTGAATACCATATGTCCAGACAGGCTTAAGTACTTGCTTGTAAACTAATAATTTTATTTCAATACTAAGTCTAGAATGTTGTCCGAGCAACCAGTACATTTCTCTTAATTTCATAGTTAATAAAATAGTTTCAACTAAACAAATATATCTTATGATGGATATGAGAAGGATATAAAGGTTAAACTGGTTTAACTTACAGTTCTGTCTTCTGTATCCACTAGAAATGTTGATTTGCAGAACACTTATTAAAATTTAATTTAATTATAAGAAGCGCTACAAGGGAACGAAAAAAATCTTCCTGAAGACATGAAACTTTTAGAGATTTTAAAGTCTTTTATGTGGACTTGTGTAATGTTTTTGGACCAAAAGTAAATGGTACATGCAGAATAGCGAAAACATATTTTTTCTTTGAAAACTTTTTGGAATTTTTATTAAAAAAATCTCTAAACCTATTTATTTCAAGACAAGATAAAAAAAAAATACGGGGTTTCAGCGTAATGTTGTTTTCCTTTATTCCACAGTGAGTACCCTTTTAGTTCTTATTTATTCCCGAGTATTTTCTTTTAAAGGGTACAAATTCTTTATTCAGGAGTTAGTTCAGCAATTCGGTACACATCAGTTTTTTAATCAGGGGTGGAATCGGCTAAGGTGATTTTTGATAGCTGACAGTCATTTTACAAAAAATTGATCTGCGTAAGGTGACTGTCAATCTTAATAGTCAAACTATATTAGCTTATCTCATACTTTTTGGAACGTGCTTAAAATTAGTGGGTTTTCAATATTTAAAATTTATTTTTTGTTTAAATTATTTGCAGTTTTAATTTCGTTCAAAAGTATTTGTAGAACCGTTTGACCGTAGATTAAATTTCATGTTGTCCTTTTACTAGAAGACGGACGATTTTTTAATCATCAAATTATAAATAGGTAGCTTAGAAGTTATGATAGAACAGATAAACATTAAAACATACCGGAATCCCGGTCAAACGCAATCATAATTTTTTTTATGTCAACCGTAGTCGGATAAAATAAGTGTTTGTACGTATAAAAAGTTACACTTCTTTATTATTTTATCATTTTTAATTGCCATTTACAATTTACGTAAACGTTTACAAAAAAAAAAAAATTAAACAATTAAAAAGCCTAAAATGGGAAAATTCCAAAAAAGTGACTTTCCTCCAAAAAAAAGTTATTTTGGTTAAACCTAGGTAACGTGGAAACGACAATAAGGCTGAATGATACGGAAATAAAATCTTGTTAACCTATATTTTTTTTGAAAAAGTGTGCTAATATTGGAAGATTTCCTAATAGAGCAAGATCCCAGGGCCGCCAGACATTACTTATTTTCTCAAGAAAAAAATGTATGGAATTACGTAGTGCTAGGACATACTATTAGTGAATGGATACTGGCTATCTTGTGCCGACGGCCATTTTACCACTAACAGGTGCTAAAGGTACGAAAAATACGTAGTTAGATTTCTTATTTTCTCAAGGCTGATTTTTATATATGATACTCAGGGAACTAATACATTAATTTTTGTAAGCTGCCAGACCCGTCGGATGGGCCTAACACCTTGCCAGACACGCATAATAGGAATCAGGAAAGTTAGATTTTATTATATGGGGGTCTGGGAAAAAACTTATAAAATATTTTGACTTCAGGACTCGAAAGAGTATCAAGACACGCGTCGAAAACCACATTTTGCACAATCGCATCCAGAGTCATTTGGCCGCCATTTTGTTTTTTTAATAAAAATTGCAATTTTTCACATAACTCACGTATTTTTGAATCTACAGAAAAAAAATGTATTGCAAACTTGAAGATAATTTAATTTACTACAATATATGTTAAATTACTTTTTTCGATTATACCTTCGGTTTAAGAGTTAGGGTGGTTTTTTTTTGAAACCATATTTTCGTCATATCTCATTTATTTGAGCTTTTTTGAAAATTAACTTGAAGTAAAAGTTGTAGATCTTTTTATTACCTTCAATTATTACATTAACGGTTTTTCGATTTGACAGTCCGTTTTTGATCTGCAGGAAAAAAACTTCAAAAAGGTTCCAATTTTTTAATATAGGAAAAATGTTCTAGTACAGGGTAATTTGCATTAGATATAACAACAACCTAGGCGTGTAGGTTGCACTCAGACAAGAAAAAATCGTATAACTAACACTGCCAGACCCATTCCGACAGCCATTTTTTTTGCCAGACACCTTAAAGCTTTAAAAAAAAAAATTTTTTACTTTACTTATTTTCTCAAGCTTCATTTTTATACATGATACCCATGGAACTAATTCGTTATGAGTTTAAAGGTAGGTATATATTTTTAATAATGTAGTAATTATTGGTATTATTAAGCGTAAACATTTTACTTCAATACTACGGAAGACCCATTAGATTTTATTGATAACAAATCTAGCGAGCATTTGTGCGTGTCTGGTAAGGTGTCAGGCCTATCCGATGGTCTGGCAGCTAACAAAATAATTTTATTGAATTAGTTCCCTGAGTATCATGTATAAAAATGAAGCTTGAGAAAATAAGTAAAGTTAAACTATTTTTTTCAAAGCTTTAAGGTGTCTGGCAAAAAAAATGGCTGTCGGAATGGGTCTGGCAGTGTTAGTTATACGATTTTTTCTTGTCTGAGTGCAACCTACACGCCTAGGTTGTTGTTATATCTAATGCAAATTACCCTGTACTAGAACATTTTTCCTATATTAAAAAATTGGAACCTTTTTGAAGTTTTTTTCCTGCAGATCAAAAACGGACTGTCAAATCGAAAAACCGTTAATGTAATAATTGAAGGTAATAAAAAGATCTACAACTTTTACTTCAAGTTAATTTTCAAAAAAGCTCAAATAAATGAGATATGACGAAAATATGGTTTCAAAAAAAAACCACCCTAACTCTTAAACCGAAGGTATAATCGAAAAAAGTAATTTAACATATATTGTAGTAAATTAAATTATCTTCAAGTTTGCAATACATTTTTTTTCTGTAGATTCAAAAATACGTGAGTTATGTGAAAAATTGCAATTTTTATTAAAAAAACAAAATGGCGGCCAAATGACTCTGGATGCGATTGTGCAAAATGTGGTTTTCGACGCGTGTCTTGATACTCTTTCGAGTCCTGAAGTCAAAATATTTTATAAGTTTTTTCCCAGACCCCCATATAATAAAATCTAACTTTCCTGATTCCTATTATGCGTGTCTGGCAAGGTGTTAGGCCCATCCGACGGGTCTGGCAGCTTACAAAAATTAATGTATTAGTTCCCTGAGTATCATATATAAAAATCAGCCTTGAGAAAATAAGAAATCTAACTACGTATTTTTCGTACCTTTAGCACCTGTTAGTGGTAAAATGGCCGTCGGCACAAGATAGCCAGTATCCATTCACTAATAGTATGTCCTAGCACTACGTAATTCCATACATTTTTTTCTTGAGAAAATAAGTAATGTCTGGCGGCCCTGGGATCTTGGACTATAACTAGTTACTTAAATGAAAATCGGATATCGGATTGTGAAACAAGTCCTAAATCACATGAAAAGAGGTATGTTCGAAGAGTAGAAAAAAATCTCCTAGGTTCAGATTTTATTTCTATTTTTGATTTGTTTTTTTTGTTTTTTTTTCATTTAAATAAAAAATAATAAAACTAGTTTCGTAGTTAGTGGTGTATATATATATTGACTTAAATGTAAAATTTTTAAAAGTAGGTAACAATACGACAAAAAATATTGTTTGTATGTTATTATTATTATTAATAAATTAATTATTATGCTTTGCATTCAATTTTGTTATCGTTACTCGTATAATAAATAAGTTTCTACAGCTTAGTTCAACTATATGTGTTCACAATTGGATACTATGTATTCTAAAAATGTTTTTAATATTTCATTATATCATAATTTATTAATGGTGTATGTGTGTGTTTGTTTGCATTGTAAATTAATAATTTATTAGTTAATTTTTGTTTAAATACTTATTCCTAACGATACATCATTACATCTGTACTCTGATACATACACATGTATGCATCACAAAATAAACGTTTGGCATGCTCCGGTAACATTTTGTCATTTGATGATGTTTCATTTACTGCTCGAGCTCCTTCTTCTGATAGCCATTGTGGCAGATCGGGAACAGATATCATTTCGGGGATGTTATATCCATTTTGTTCACCTTTTATATTTAGAATGATTTAAAAGTTTGTCGTTTTAGGATATAAATCAAAATTCATACCTTTTCGATCAGCCATGGAATCGAAGAAACACCATGGTGCATCAAGACCTGAACCAGCTTTAACAAAAGCTACATAATGGGAAGTTTCAATGCACACGACTGCAAATAGTTCCATAAACAATCGTGGAACATTTAAATGTTCAACCATTATTTTGAAATCATGGGGAACCGAGATCTCCTTGGGTGTGTGATTTGCTCTGGAAATACAAAAAAGATTTGAATCGCAACTTTTTTAAGATATAATAAAACTCACCTCTTTGCATGGGAATGAACAGTCTCTAGGCATTTTCTACAAAATGCAGTACTCTCTAAGCCAACGCCACATTGTAAAATACCAAAACATTCTTTACACTCGTACTCGGCCAATTTTCCACAAACAGAACATTGGCGAGGTGCTAAAAAAAGTATTTCAAAATTATAAGCTTGAAATTAAATTCTAATTTACACTTACAGTCTTCAATAATATCAGTAACATCAAGTACTTGCGATGGAAGTATTCTCGGATACATTTTAAAATTTTTACCGAATCTTGGCATTTGTATGATAAGGCATGATGGTACTTCTTTCAATTTAATGTCGGATGAAAGGAAGCTCTGCTCGAATAATTGTTGAACTGAGGGAAATGAAAGACGTTCATCTTTTTCAACAAAAAGTTGATAATAGAAGGCATCTTGGCCGGAACTTAACTGAAATTAGAAAACAAATAAATATTTATTGAAGCAGGTAAAATTTATGACTCATAGTTTAAAAAGTTCATATGGAAATTGTCACTTTCATGGCACAATTAGTATTTGGTTGAGAGATTTCTTTTGACCAGTTTCTAGTCTCATCCTTAAAACGCCTTTTATGTCTCTAAAGAGCCACCTTCGGTTTTTTTAGTTTTGCTGTAACCTGAAGCCTTCGGTAAACTGACTTAATTTCACTCTTGTGTTTAATTAATTTTCAACACATTTTGACATCTCTATTAGTGCTTTCGGATGCTCTGTGTTTAATATTCTGAATAGTTAACGGGTGAACGGTTTTGGACATACAAGCTCGATGCACGGAAAGGAATGTTGATAGTGTTATCAATTCAATTTTCAGTCTTGAACTTCCATTCAATATAAGTTCTACGCTCAAACATTTCAACTATGTAGTTTCTTTGGTTGTTTTTAAAAAAGTGAGTATACGCCCGAGTGTCCATTAAATTAAACTAAATAAATGCACTTAAATATAATAAAAAATAACAAAAGTTTGGCGACAGTTCTACAGGGTATGCTGCACTGCCAAACAATGTTTTAAAAAGAAATTTAAAGCAAAGTTGTTCTAACTACATAGGATTTGCATATGACTTAGGTAGGTAGGTAGAGATGGCGGTCAAGGCAAACCATGTTTGATTGACCCAATTAGCGCAGGATGCGCCGGTTTGATACCAAAACTTATGAAACCTGTGAGTGATAATTGGATTTATTTGAAATACATTTTTTAATTGGTTTTAAAAAAGGGAAAAACAAGTGTTAGGAAGTCCTAAATCCACTTTGTTGCATTTAGGAACGAGATCAAGTCTTTGATCTTTGATTCTGAGATGTTATCTATGACATTAAAGAATTCACTCCCCAGAGAGAGTGCTCTATTCCTAGCAAGGGCGGGACATTGACATAGGAAATGGAAGACCGTTTCTTTTTCTTGCTGGTCCAAGCAGCTGCGACAGTAAGTATTGTGCGGTATACCCAACTTTGCTGCATGTTCCCTTATCGGCCAATGTCCTGTGCACACTGCAACGATTCTGCTGATATCTTTCTGGGTCTAGAGATTAGGTCATATGTTTTGGATTTATTATAGGTGGGCCAGATTTTTCTGGATATGACGCAGCTAGTCAAGTTGTGCCACCTATTGTTAGCTTTTGTTAGGTATTTTAAGAAGATATCGCCCTTCAAGACTCCTATGGGAATGTTAACTATTTCTGCTAGTGACTCATGAAGGGCTGATCCTTGCCTGGCCAGTTCATCCGCCTTTTCATTGCCTTCAAAACCACTGTGACCTGGGATCCAGATGAGAGTGATTGTGAGGCTTCCACTCAGCAATGAGAGTTCCTCTCTGCACTGCTGAACCAATTTGGAGGATGTCGTGACCGAAGCAATTGCTTTTATAGCTGCCTGACTATCTGTTAGTATAGCTATATTTTGGTTTTGATTTGGATATACTCTAAGTAATTTGCAAGCTTCTTTAATTGCCAGCAATTCCGCTTGGAATACACTGGCAAAGTTTGGTAGTCGAAAGGATTTTGAGATATTGAGGGATTCATAGTAGACACCCGAACCGACCCCACAATCCATTTTTGAGCCATCAGTGAAAATGCAGGTGTCGAAGCCTCTCGTCACAATGCCCTCTTCCCAGTCTGATCTCGACGGGAAGCTGACCTTGCAATTCATTACAGTATTCAAAATAGGGGTGGAGTAGTCCGTGGGTGTCAGAAGCATATCCGATGGTATTAAATTTGTTGCGTCACTGTGACCAAAAGATTTTGCCTTCCAACTACCTGTTTCTTTTAGCCTTAAAACGCTACAAGAGACCTGGTATTTAATATGAAGGTCTATGGGTAAGAGGTGCAAGAGAACGTTTAGAGCCTCCGTGGGGCACGACCGGAGGGCTCCAGTCGTCCCTACGCTTGCTGTTCTCTGGATTTTCTTAAGTTTGTTGATGTTATAAGCTTTACTAAGTGCAGGCCACCAAACAAAGGCGCCGTAGGTAAGAATGGGTCGTACAACCGCTGTGTAAGTCCATAGAATCATTTTTGATTTAAGACCCCATTTTTTCCCAAAGGTTTTACTGCAGGCATAGAAAGCAATGCTCGCCTTTCTAACCCGCTCTTCTATATTAAGCTTCCAGCTCAGTTTAGTGTCCAAAATTACACCTAAATATTTGGCGCTAGAGGAAAGTGATAAGATTTGGCCGTTGAGCTGAGGTAGAGGGAAGACAGGGATTTTGGTTTTAGTTGTAAAAAGCATCAGTTCCGTTTTACTTTGATTAACTCCACAGCTTGTAGCCCAGTTGCTAACTTTTCTCAAAGCCGTGTCAGTCATTTCACTGATCACAGGTAAAAACTTTCCTGATACAAGTACAACCAGATCATCCGCATATGTGCATATGACTTAGAACAATCTTTTTTTTCCATCGATGAATTATTATAAGTCACAAATAAAAGTTATTATTATAAGTCAAAAAGTTATTAATGAACGTTTGCCAACTGGGTTTATATGAATTAATCTTTGTGCTGTAATATTGTGATGTAATATTCTAAACCTACAAATATGGAGTATCAATCTCAGAAATGTTCAAAAAAGTTCGAAAATGTATCAGTGTTTTGCACTTCCAGACATTTTTAGCAAAGTTGAGTTGGATTCACGAGCTCAAAATTTTTTTCTAATAGCTACATAATCATAACCTACAAGGTTATTCATGTTTGTTCAGAAAAAAATCTTCCGCCCCTTCTTTACAAATAACAGCTCTTTTCGAAATACCAAATTTTAAATAGAACGTTTGAGATGCAAGGGGTGTTAAATCCACTGCGATCGTTTCCTTTAAATTTATTTTTGTTTTATCAAATCTTTCTTTGAACAGGTCAGAGGCCTATTTCAGAGCTTACTACATTGTTTAAATCGGCTACAAACATTAATTGCGGCGGCCTGTTGGACTTCTCGAAGCACTTTTTTAGAATATTTGCACTATTTAAAAAATAACAAGTATTTCCCGACGTACAATCGGTTGCTGATGTAGTAAATAACAGGGCCCAGAACGAACGTGGGGATCTAAAGTTTGTATGGGCTCATCTCCCTAACGCCAAAGGCTTTAGAGATATTTTGTTTAGAACATGAAAAACCGCAAGCGGTAAAATAGAAATGGTACATTATAATTTTCAATTGATTTTATGCTATAGGGATGATTTTTTCTTAATAAACCATCTTAAATTGCACCTTTTGTTAATTACTTTCAACTACAACCACCCCTCATTTAACTATTGTGTACTTTTCACCATCATATACTCATAAAAGATTATTATTTCTGAATTCTGAATATTAGTTTCTTTTTTTTGCTAAAACGACAATAAAACCAATTTTACTATTGTTACGCTTTAAAACATGGCATTTTACATGATTTAGATGTAAAGGCCTTTTTCGCATTAAAGGAACCGTTTAGACATAAAATAAAATTAAAAGTTAGAGTTTTATTTTCAGTTTACAGAAGATAGGTTTAAAAAACTGCCGACTTCATTATTTACGTTTTATGCCTTTTGTAATCGTTGTGTAGCCTATTCCTCATTGAACTAATTTAACTGCATCAACAACTTGAAACTAGATACTTTTTTTTGAACGGAGAAATTTTTAAAATGTCTACATTATTTTCACTATGAAAAGTACATCATATATCGCTGGCATGTTTGCTTACACATTCTCTGCAAATAGTGAGAGATTAAGAATTGGAATGCTATCAATGTTTAGTAAATCTTTCAGTATCATTAATATTTGTTTAAGAAAAATGAAAACAAACGATTGATGAAGTTGATTTAAAACTGTTGTGTTGTTATTTCCAGTTCCAGAAAAAGTTGTGTTAAACTTATCTGCGAGTTTTTCAAATTATGGACTTTGTTGAAAATGTATTCGTTATTTTTACTAAAAGTTTATATTTCATGAAGAACCGGTGATTTATTTAAAGAATTTTAATAGTTAAGTCGTGAACGCTTGCAATAATGATACTCGTACAAACATATTTAACTAATGGAGGATAGGTGACATGACCGTTGCTTTATGAAAGAGAAATCTGCTATTTGGAATTATAGGGGCTAAAATTACATTTCACCAAATAAATCCATCATCTTTTTTCTAACTCAGAGATAATAAGGTATCTACTTCACACAAGTGCTCAGATTGTGGTGTTCGCCGAGTATACCCCAAAAAGCAGAGGCAAACTTTTCCGGTTTTTAGGCATAGCTTCTTAGTAAGAAGTCGTACGTAGTTTGATATTTCTTTTTGATGAGATTTTCAGGTGTATTTATAGATTTTTTATGTAGTTTTATGAGAAACTATCCCGTCTTTGTCTTTTTGTTCGATTGTAAACAACTATAATATTGTTGTCACCAACATGACCTTCAATACAACTTACCTTAAGAAATGGTTCAGCCCTTAATATCTGCGCCAATAAACTATTTAAAAACTCTTCAGGATCTTTCTCTTCGCTTGTTAATCCGCTTACAGAACTTAATTTATCAAGTAATTGCCTTAATTTCATAACACGATCTGCTCGAACAAACATATTCTTTCTCAAAGGATTTACAATCTCTTCTCGAAGGACTTTTTGTACTTCTTCATAATGTGATATGTCCTAAAAGCAAAAATGTAATCGTTATTTTGAATTTATACAATCGGTTTGTAATCATACTTCTGGTTCCGGTGGTCTAAACAATAATGAATCAAATACACTTGTAAATGTAAACATCGAAAATAGTGTTGCATCCAAGTAACAAGAATTATGATGTCCTTGAATTCCTTTAAATTTGCCACACATCTCTTCTAGTTCATCCAAATTGTATATTTCTTATGGAAGAAAGACATTATTATTAGATTAAAGTTGTTGGTTAAGAATGGAAAATATGTCAACTTACTCAATGGTGAAACTGCTCCTGGCACAGATGGACATTCCACTTGGCCAAACATTTTCGAGTCTAATGTCTTTGCAGCTGATTTGGCAGCTCCTTGTGGTGTGTCAATTTCTACAAACCGTCTATCTTTTGCTACTTGATTTGGCAGCAAGAACAATGCTCGTCCTTCTTGGCATTTGAAGAGTCTAAAATAAAAGTTGGATTTGAAAAATTAGTTTTTGTAGGAAATTTAATCTGTTACCTGGCTCCATTATAAACACCATCGGTTAGTGGCAATCGCTTGTCTTCCTGTTCATCCTCTAACTCAACTCCTACCATAACAGTCTTTGTACTCGGTGGACATCCAATCCATCTTATTACTCCGTACAGATCTTCACTTGTTTCGGTTGATACCTCAACCATTGATCCAACTCCCAAATTGGTCCCAGGGACATCGTGCATTGGCGAAGCTTGAATAAATTCCTCTTCAGGTGAGGCAAGAGCAATGCTTTGCGGTACCGCTGGAAGTGTGTTGACATTATCGTACAGTGGTTCGATTGTATTTCTCAACTCTGGAAATAAAAAAAAATGTTTTCTTTTAAGTTTTTATGAAAAATAAGATCATTTTTTAAGCAAAAAAGAATATAAACAACCTCCATATCCACCATCGGAAGAATTTTCATCATCGTCGTTAAATGAAAATAGCTCAAGAACCGTAAGCGGAATATCATTTGTGTATTGGTGAAACCATTCGGTGGATGTTTCCATTGTTTTATTGCTCAAAATGTTCGCCTTATTATAATAATTTAAGAAAACTAATACAGAAATGATGCCATAAAGGCAGACACAATTGCCAATAAATGATTTAATGTGCGACCGAATTGGTCTCGGAATTATCTTTTCTGTATCTTTTCTTGTTCTCAAAAAAAAAGCTCAAATATCTTCCGAGCAATTGTTCGGTAGCGGCTGACTTGAACAATCAATAATTACCAACTAGCTAAGTAATCGCGAAAATGTATTTTTCCCTTTTTTTTCCCACCCATAATGTGTCAACTTTTCGTGTAGAACTTTTGTCTATTTTCAGAGTTTATGTTATGGGGAGAGTGTTGTACCAAAAATAGATCGACGACGCGCAAGTAAAAACTCTCACTTGTTGTCGAAAACGCTCGTTGGCACATCTGCTTACACATTTCCTGCAAAATGTGAGAGAGAATTTTTGAAAAGCAGACAATAGGCTGAGAGAGCGAAAGTAAATTTTTTTGAATGGCAGAATAGGCTGTAAAATGTCATGGGTCAGTATCGGTAAAGGTGTTATGGATATGATATTGTTTCTGTATTTATTCAATACGGTGTAGCAAGAGTTGGAATGACATCAATGTTTGGAAAATCTTTTGGTGTTATGAGTATAGAGAAAATATTTTCTCAAAAAATGAAAATAAATAAATAAACAAATCCACAATCCGAATTGATAAAGTGGTTATTGAAAATGTTCCAGTTCCAGGAAAAGTTCTATAAAGCTTATTTTAAAGCATTTTAAGCAAGAGAAAATTTTTCAATTTTTGTTTCAGTATTTTTCTTAATTTTAAGAAAAGGTAAAACAAAATTTAGAAAGCCGATGATTCACTGAAAGCTGATATTAAAATAATGACATTTTTTATTCACACAATTTTTTTTTTTTAATTGTACATAGTTGCTTGATAATTTTTTTTTTTAAGTATCAACAATTCAAGCTATTTTTTAGAGCTTTCGAAAACGCTCGCTAGCATGTTAGCTTACACACTTTTTTCTGGAAATAGTAAGAGAGTAAGAAGTGAAATGCTATCAATGTTTAATAAATCTTTCAGCATCATTAATATTTGTTTTAAGAAAACAAATACGAACGATTGATGAAGTTGATTTAAAACTGTTGTGTTGTTATTTCCAGTTCCAGGAAAAGTTCTGTAACACGAGTTCTTCAAATTATGGATTTTGTTTAAAGTTAATTCTTTATTTTCAACAAAAAATTTAATTTCATGTAGAGTAGCCGGTGAATCATTTAAAGAATTTTCATAGTTTAGTCATGAACACTTACGGCAAGCGTTAATATTTAACTAATAATTCGAAAGTTTTGTTGTTTGCATATATGTATGTAAAAATAATATTCTTTTTAACTAATTAATAGTTGTTTTTATTTCACCACATGTAATTTAAAACACATAGTTGCAGTTAATGGGTGATATGACTATGATGTTACATTTTACCAAGTAAAACAATCTTCTTCTTTTTAATTCGACACCATTATGATCGTCACCATTATGATTCTGCCCTTTTGATGGGTTTTTAAAGAGGAGAATTACTATTGTGTAGTATCTTACTAAAAAATAGTACAGGAATAAAAAAAATGTAAACGCAATTGCAGTTTTAAAGGACTCCATACTTTAAGGAAGCAATACTTAAAATTGAAACTTCTTCACCAAAAATCTCTAATCTATTTTGGCTTTCAGCCGATTTCAACGTATTCAAATTCTAGTTCTTAAAAATTTAATTTATAACTTAAAAGTTGATGAAAACATTGTTGAGTTTGGAAAATTTCAATACAGCGTTTTTTTTTAACTTGTAATTTAAGATGATGAAGAAAAATTTAGTTGCTATATGTACTAGAAAAATTCTGCTTAAAACGAAAACAGCCAAAAAACACATTTCTTTGATCGATTTTTTAATAAATGTCAGCATTGAGGTTTTGCGACTGGTAACTAATTATACTGGTCAAAACTAAGTAATTTTATTAAACAAAATAGTTAAGAATTTTGAGATAGCCAAAGGTAGCTAGTTTTACATTTCAGTTAGACTCACTTCTATTAAGATTAGGATGTCATCAGAAATAGGACTCATTTACTAGACCTATGACTGACAAACTGTTTGCAAATCATGTGCTAAAATTATTATTTTTTACTAAGAAAAAGAGTAAAATTCAAATCTGCTTATTTGAGTTTATTTGTTAAGCTCGTTGAGGAATGGATACCTGAGTGTTATCAGCTTCATTTATAGACAATAGTTCTTTAAGATTTCCACTTATGAGTATAATCGTTTCTTAAAATTTTATGTAAGCCAGAAGACGATTATATTATAACTATATTTGCTGACGTTCGCATGTTATGTTCTCCACATTGTGCGTGTACCGCAAGAGATCTCTGAGATTTTTTAATAATCGTTTTAGCACAATCGTTTTCAGGATGATAATCTAGTTACGGAAAAAAAAAACGATATCGTTTGCAACTATAGTGGTTATTGAAGTTACGAAAATCAAACAATCGTCGAAACGATATCGATAATCGAGTTACGGAATGGCCCCTTAGCTCTGAGCTACATTTACTATAATTGTCTGAGATAAAATAACGTTTGGATTTAGTTCTCACTGAGAATTTTTGTTGATGGGACGTCTCTATTCAAACACTGTCAATACATTCAAAAGCTGCCTGGCAAATTATAAATTAAATAATCAACAAATATTTCGCAAAGTAAAACAAACACTCTTAAATAAAAACACACGTGAAGTGGATATGGACAGCTATTTTTTACACATTTTCACAAAATAAATTATCGATACTAATCGCCCGAGATAAATATATTATTTTTGTTAACATCTTGATAGAGAAAGAAGATAAAACACTTCAGATCAAAGTTTAAAAAATTGAAAAATAAATAAATCTTCTTCTATTTTTATAAACAAGAGCATACAAAAGAGTCATTCGATTGCGTTTGATTATATGCGTTACATGAATCATTTTATTTCTTTGATTAGGCTTATCTCATCTAGAAAACAATTTCTACATAATTTGTAACAATTCCAGTATTGTTTACTTCATTTCGATATGAAATGACTCACAGTTATTGAATAATTTTGATATGAGAAGAAATTTTAAATTTAATTAAAAAGATATTAAAAAATTACTCACTCTTTTCCTTTTTCATTCCATCACCCGTTCCACTTCCTATTCCTGTGGATGTTGAAGTTCCCGAAATTGTTGCCAAATCTGAATGCGCCCAATGTGGATCCCGATTCTTACGATCCAAACTTTTCGTCCCAACCAAATGCGATATTGGATTGGCTGACTTACTCCTACTATCTATTTTCTGATTCATGCTACTCACACTACTATTGCTACTACTGCTGACATAAACAACACTGCCACCAGCAGCAGCATTCGCAGTTGTTGTCGTATTGGCCCCACCATTACTCATATTCGTCAATTTGTTATTTTGATCTGCTAGTGCTGTTGTATTCAATACCATAGCAGCGTCACCAGCATTATTTGGCCAATTGCCACCTAACAAATCGGCCAAATCAACTTCTTTTGTTTGCCTTGGGTTATCTACAACGATAACATTTGCCTCATTCTTTGTAGACTCTTTAATATCTGCCTTATCAATTACAATGATATCACGATCTTCTAGACTCATAATGGTTACCGGCTTAACAGGTACTTCAATACTTGTTGTTACAGTTTTCTTCTTCACAGTTGTTGTTGCTGCTCCACCTGGATTATTGGCAACAGGTTGAGCAGGTTTGCTGGATTTCAAAATACCCGGTGGAATGTTTTGTTGTTGTTGTTCGTACAGCTGTCGCTGTTCTAAATTTCGTTCGTAGTTTTCAACATATTTGTTGTAATCTTCATTATCCAATGGAACTAAATCTTCGTCACTTTGATTAGATTTATCTTTTTGATCTTGTTGTTGTGGTTGGGATTGCTGCTGAGTTTGTGGTACAGGAAGTGAGATCGTGGTTTCTTCTTTGGTAAAAGTATGTGTTATTGTTGTGGGCTTATTATCCTTTCGTGGATGTTTTGGATTTTGTGCTGTTGCTAGACTACGTCCTCCTCGATCCATTGCAGTGTCAACTTCTTCACAACCACTGCTACTGGCGTAATCATCGGCTGCACTTGGACTAGGCACGTAAAATTGTGTCTCTGATTGCGGGAAGAGTAGAGAATCCTTTTTGGTGGGTGATTTCTTATAGCTTTTTCGAGATGTCGATTGACGTGCTGTTAGGCCAATAGCTGAACGGGCTTTATCTATTGTCCCACAAAGTAATTCTCGAGGGAAGGATTTTTTCTTAATATCAATAGGTTCAATCCAGTCGGCTGAAACGATTAAAGCTAATCGCGGATCACATTGCATATAATTGATGACATAGGGGATTTCCAATTCCTGTGGAGAATTGACATTCTCTGAACTCTGTTGAAGTGGAGAGATAATTAATAAAAAAAAAAGATAGAAACAATTTGATATACAGAATGAATCTATTTTAGCATGGTAAATCAGTCTCGCAGAGTTTATGGGTTCATCCAGCTTAAGAGTAAAGCTTTTACTGAAGTAGTTTTCCCAAAAACTTGAGACTGATTTTTGAATTGATGTAATGTAAACCCTAACTAATTGCAGACGACAAAATGAGATAGTGTATTAGCTGTGAGTATGGTGCCAATGAATGTTCTTTTTTTAACATCTAGATCTGGATAGCAAACATATATATTTATAAAGTCCTTCTTTTCTTTTGAAAGCAACCATTAAACTAAAAATTTATTTTTTTTTTAAATGATGCCGAAAGGAAAATTAAAAATTTTATGAAATTAAAGAAACAAAACCAAAACACCACATAGTGCAAAGAAAGTGATAAATAATAAAAATAAAAATTATAAATAATAAATAAAACAAAGACATAAACAAACAAAAAAATTAGCGCAATTTTTGAATGCTGTTTTTTAGTTTACCCTAATTTGCAGCCCAAAATAGTAGCCTGGGCCCATCTCCTGCACAAGGCCAATATATCGAACAATGCATTCGTAGCGCATCGCATTTCCAAATAGTGCTCCATTCACAGCCACCAATTCGCCTTCTCGCAAATACAGAATATGCTTACATTGTTCTGTACTAAGAAAGAATTGCAGGCGACGTGTTGGATCTGATATGGCTATGCCAAATGGCCAAATATCCTGATGGATACGCTTCAAATGTGATGTCGGACACTCGTATAGATTCTCACTAATTGGATTGTGATTAAAATAGTCGAGAATCTGTACGGATGTTGTTTTGCTGTTGCTATTACTGTTGCTTTGGCTACTACTGTTGTTGTTTAAAGTGTTGTTGTTTGTGCTGCCGCTTCCGCCAGTGGTTGTGTCATAGACTTTAACAAGTGTTCCAGGTTCGATAGGGATTTTTTCGTTTTCTTTTTCATCTTGAAGGGCGCAGAGATCAAGACGTAGGTCCGTGCGTTTGGTTAAAACTGCATATTTTGTGTTAAAAACTTCCATTTCTTTTCTAGTTTTTTTGTGGGTGTTTTTTCGTTTTTTTTTTTTTTTTTATTTGTATAGAAAAATGATAGAAAAAGGAAATAAAGAAATAGAAGAATAATAAAATAACCAAAGAAATAGAAATAAATTATGTTTAGTTTGGAGTTCATAAAACACTTCTTACAAAAATAATTGATATTAAGCTTAAAGAAGAAATTAACTAAACGCTCTGGAAGAGCAGTTTTCAAACTCTATGTCCTGGTTTTCAAAAATATGTATTTAAAAAAATACATATTTTACTTCTCTATAAAAACAAACACTAGAAATTTTATTTAAATCGATATGGGAAGAGAAATAAATAAAAATAGTTTTTATTGTAGGCTTTAAGAAATAAATTTAATTCAAGGTGAACGGAGTGTATAATTTCTAATTTCGGACGGATTTTGATTATTTTTGCTAGGTTATACTTTCGAAAAACCCCTGTTTTGAACCAGCTCTGCAATTCCGTGTCTGTTTAAGTTCAAATTGCAATGATGTATCTAAATAAATGAACTTTTACTTCAAGTCAACTTTGTATTTCATTGCCCCACCAAACAATCGGGGGAAATACACTCCTGCTCCTGCAATTTTCGAATAATTTTTTCCAAAACAAGAAAAAATATTTTTAGTAGTAACCTTTTCGATCCTAAGAGGAAGATCATTTCTCAAATCTGGAAGTTATGATTTCTGGTACAATTTTTTATGTTAATAGCCTAAGTTTTCAGACCCGAGTGTCGCAACTTGTCAAAAATGACCGAATTTTTTAGTCTTTGTTCATTTTATCTTTTATAGCTGTTATTGTTTTGATATTGAATCTAGTGAAACTGCATTTTTGACATCGAGAGAAAGTTCGATCCACCTCATTGAATCAAAGATGCACAAAAGTGCATTTCATTAAATAACTCGGTAGGTATCTACCAGTACATTTTACAAAAAAAAATAAAATAAATAAAAAAGTCAAAGCTGTTGGAGCATAAAATAGAAAATTTGAAATCAAAATTACGTTGGGAAATAATTAAATTTGGAGTTAGCGTTTCTGGCTTAACGGAATTACCATGCCAAAAGTTCAAGTCAAGCCAAAAAATATAAGCGATAAAAAGTTCGCTATTTGAAATAAAATTATGCAAAATATAGCTCTCCTGTAGAAATTCTATGCCTACAACCTAAAATTGGATGATTTTTTGGGAAGAATTTCCCACAAATACATTCCACATTTTGTTTTAAATAAAGCTTTAAAATGTTTTTGACTGAAGTAGTTTTGGTTTTTTTGTTTTATTTCTTGAAACCGACAAAACATTTTTGCATCCGGTTCTCCGGTTTTTTTGCAATTTCTTTTTCTTTTTAATTTTAAAATTGAAAATGGATTTTTCAAAAACTTATAACAGCTTTATCTAAAAATAATATTTAAAAACTTTATCGGCTTTACAAAAAAGTTTTGTAAATGTTTGTAGTTCTTTAATATTTTTACTTGCTCAATAGGGCAAGTATTGGTTTCGTGTCGAAAAAAAAATTTGAGGTTTTAATCAAAACCAACATTACGATGATGGAGAATTCCAAAAAAGTGGGTCTCGCAATTCCGTCCGTGCGTCTGTGCGTCTGTGCGTCTGTGCGTCTGTACGTCCATCTGTACACATTTCCACAGCTTAAACGGGTGGACGGATTTTCTTCAAATTTGGTACAGATGATTTTTATGGAATTCTGAAAGTTGGTTTTTTTTGTTTTTTTTTATCTCTCTTAGAAAGTGTACCTCCCATACAAATTTCTCAATTCAAACCAAATAACTCAAAAACGGCTCTAACGATTTTGATTAAAATTTTTGTGTTTAGTATTTACCATAAGAGCCAACTTTTGAAATAAAAAAAATATTTTTTGTACCGTTATTAACGGTACCTGCCATAGAACGGTTTTTTTGGTTTTTGAATATCTCGTACAAGATTAACCCGATTTCAACGAATTTTTATACAAAAGCGTTTAAGTAAAAGTAATATTAAAATTTTAGAAAATTTTCAAAAAAATAATTTTTGGATTTTTAAAAAATGTTTCAAAATTTTTTTTGAAAAATCAATTTTTTGAAAACGAGTTAGTGAAAAATTTTGAAATTTCGTTTTTATGCGTAAATCAATTATTTCTTAAAAATGGCATACCAACTTTTTTTTTGAAAAATGTTAGAAATTTTTTATATATAAAAAATTATTTTTTTAAAAAACGGCTCTAACGTTTTTCGAAATTTTTTTTCTAAAAATACCTTTTTATACAAGTAATAAAATGGCATACTTGGTTTTTTGAAAAACATCATTTAAAACGGTGTTTAATTAATTATAAAAACAGATTTTATTTTTTTACACTTCTTATGAAATTTCTTGAAAATATCAAATAATAAAATTTTCCTAATTTTCTGGAATAAAAAGCTTTAACATAAGAGTTACTTTAGTATAAGAGCAAGTACGTGCGACCCCAGTCGTGCATTTTATTTTTTTTGCAATGTAATCGGAGGGAAATAAACCCCGCTCCCATACAATTTTTTTCTTGTCTAAGCCCAACTACTAAAAAAAATTTTTATATTTTTCGTCATCTGTCAAGTAAATTGTCTTCCAATGAATCAACCAATTTTTTGTTCTCTAAAGTTTATCAACCGCGTAAACAGACAATAATTGGAAGACAAAAAATTATCGGTAATTTGCAACCGATTTTCTACCAATGATTTGTCTAAATAAACAATTTTCACTTGTTAGAAAATTGGATGTTCATTGGTTGCTATTGGAAGATTTTTGACTGTTCGGCCAATATTAGAAGAATTTCCAGTCGTGTATACTAACATTTATGTAGCATGACAGTGTTAGCGCCAAAAATGCAATTTGGAGTTTTAAATGCAAAAATGACCAACACATGTAGACTTACCTATAAACAAAATAACAGTTTATTTTGGGAGACGAATTTATACTTAATTAGCCTACTATTTTCATTTTTTGAGTGTAAGAACAAAATAAATCTAGTCCTCGTACTGTTATTACATTCTATCGATGCGATTTCCATTTCATTCAACGTCGACATTAATTATTGTTTGATGCTCAAAGGTTTAAGATTTTTGTTAGCTTTTAGTTATAATCTAAGAATAATATAATAAACGGTGGTCTAGTTCAAAATTTTTTTGATTGGACTGTTCTAACACTCAACGACTTAATTTATCCTGAATACAATATCAAAACCCCTTTCTTTATCCATATACTTTATACAAAAAACTATCAAATTTAGGCCAATACTATAGTTACAAGAGTTGTATTATAAAAGGTATATTCTTGCGAGAGTTTTGTGTAGAATCGTAAGTCCTTTTATTGTAATAAAATGTAAACTTTAAATTAATGCAACTGGCAACTCTATTATGTAACACATTTGTTCTTTAGTTATCAATATTTTACATTTTTGAATTCTCAATTATCATTATCATTGAATAAAATTTCTTTCTCTTTTCCAACTTTCATCCAAGTAAGAACACGCGTTTTATTTCTTTTGCTCCGAAAATGGCTTTTTCTAAACCTTTTAATATAGTTATGGTGACCATATTTCTAGGAGCGAAACCCGTGACAGATAAAAAAATCGTTGGATCATTTTGAAAACATTGATAAAATGATTTTTCATAATTTATGGGAACATTTTTGTTGTGTTATAAAAGTCGTTTACGAGGAATTTAGATATCAAGAATACTTCTAAAAAAATATTTTTTATCAAAATTTTGTAATATTTAACATTATTCGAAATAACTTTTTCTGGTGTACTTTTTCAACCTGACAAACACACGCTGGAACTAAATAATTGACGAAAAGAATTTTACCAATGGCGCAAAATTTTAAACGATAAAGCAGAGATCAGAAATAAATCTCAACCTTTTGAAAGGTTCCTTAATAACTCTTATTTGTCGCCATTTTCAATAAAGGTCATAAAATTACCTTTATTTTTAAAAAAGAAAAATTTCGGTCAAGGTCTGAGAGAAACCTTTATTTATCGCTGAGAGAAGAAATTAAGGTCCATTTTCTTCACTCGGAGTTGAACATAACTTGAGAATTTTTAATATAAAAATTCTCAAGTTATGTTCAACTCCGAGTGAAGAAAATGGACCTAAATCTCATCTGCAAATGTATCAATTCCTAGAGACATGGGAGTGGTGCCATATGAATGGTTATATTCTCAGCTACCCGATAGTAATATAATCTTGTTTTGGATTTTTTTTTTTCAAAATTCCGAGAAAATCGCGTTTGAAAGATGGGGTAAAATTTTTTTCGAAAAATCCCCGAATCTTTTAACGCTCCTGGAAGCTAAACCGCTTGAGAGCAATTTTTGGAAGTGATGCTAAATGATAGCTTGTGTCATGGGCCTACGCTTTGCACACTGTCAGATTTTTAAAAAATCATCTTCCATGTTAAACCGCCACATCATGCCTATTTTCTCAGAATCGGGCTTAACTTTTTTTTACCTTTAAGTTCTCCCGGTTTGAGAACGCGTGCACCTACAGGGATGGGAGTTGTACCCAAATGTAGGTTAGAGTCCCCGCTACCTTTTTTTTTCAAAATTCCGAGATATAGCCGTTTGAAGTTGGGCGGGCGAAAACGCTTCTGGAAGCTGAACACTTTGACCTAGATATTAGAACATCGGTCTCCTGAAATATTAGAAATTGCATTGGTTTTGTGCTTGTCGTCCCAGCGACTCAAATCACAGTGGAAAACACATTTTCGTCTTTCGATTTTACTTTAAACGAAAAGAGATATAATCTTGGGTCTAAAAAACTTTGAGAGTCTATTAAGTTCATACATTCTTTAATACATAAACTTAGAAAATACATCCTTTTCATATTTATTTTTGCATTATAAAGACATTCTTGTAGTATTCGACATTTTCCATCGAATTGACCATTTTTTATTTATTTTCAGCGAAAACGGTTTAAGGTTGACCTTTTCCATTTATTTTTTTGTAAAAATCTCAACCCTTGAGAGATATTTAAAAAAATAAAAAATAAATCTCAACCGATAACCTTTATTTTTGATTTTTAAAAATAAATCTCAAACCTTAACCGAAACTATTTAAAGTAATGTGGTAACTCTCAGAGAGAAACCGATTGAAAATAAAGGTTGACTGTTATTTCTGGTTTTTGCGATAAAGTAAATTGCTAAAGCCATTTTAGTAAGTTACTAAGCCAAAAAGCATACAGATTTAACTTAGTAACTTACTAAATAGCTTTAGCAATTTACTAAATCTTTTAAAATTTTGCGCTAATGCTTTTATTCGAAAAATTAGAAAAAAAAAATTTTCCAACCACTGTTTTTTAGTTGTCCGTACTAATTTAAAATTTTGAATACAAAAATCAGAGAATGTGGAAATAAGAGATTAATTACAAAATACGGGACACTTATACGTCCCGGGTTTCTTAAATAAAAACCCAGGACAAGCTATAGAAATACGGGACAGTCCCGGGTAAACCGGGACGGATTGTCACCGTCTATAGACTACCATTGCCTTTAAAATTCACCGGAAGTGCTTTAAATTGTATCGATTACCTAAGCCCTGAGTTTTTAATCAGTAAGACGATCAAAAGAATAATGCCAATATAAAAAACGTTTATTCATAGGAATAGTTTTAACTGAGGTTTATCTGCCTTTTGGAAAATTGGCTTTCAAGTTCTTAATATATTTCATTTCCGTTTTTTTATACATACAACATACCTGGGGTCGAATTACGGCATACGTTCGTTATCGTATGGTTGCTATGTGTCCCTATCTTTTTCTACTAATTAAATAGAGACACAAATATTAAAAACGTTAGCGAATGATCGTAATCGTATGCTGTAATTTGACCCCGTTTTCATACTAAAATATTGGCAGAGAAACAACTCGAATATAAAAAAAATTGTTGTCCCTTAATTTTTTGTGAGAAGTGTATCATAAACAATCGATCGACGAACAACAACAACGCAACCATATTATAAACCCCGTAGACGACTAACAAGAAAAAAAAACATATTTTCATGGTTTTTAGGTAAAGAAAAAAAAAAAGAAGTAGAAAATTTCCAACTTGAACTTATAATCGATAAGAAAACTAACAAAAAAAAAAAAAAACTCGAAACTTAACAAAAAAAAAAATTCGTCTGGAAATTCCTGTTTTTGTTTTCAATTTTGTTTTATCTTTATTTTTCTGTAGAGGGAATCGCAAAAAATGCATGCAAGTTGTGTTTTTTTTTTTCTTTTTAACTTACAGATGGAGGAAAATCAACCAAGTTAGGTATTTTTCCTGTTTGAATTATAATTTTTTTATTCAATTAATTTAAACTTTCTCTCTATCAATGTTATGCAGTTATAAAAAATGTATAGAGAAAAATTTAAGTTTGTTGTGTTGTTCTTTTTTTCACGGTTGTTTTGTTTTTTTATTAGCTAATTTTTTTTTTTTCTATTGTTGCTTATTAAAGGTCTTTCGTTTGTGTGTTTCTCAAAATTTCAATTTTGTGGTTGCAAAATGCGAGAAATTATTCATGTTTTTTTCGGTTGTTAACCGAATTTATTATATTCACGAGGTGTTTTTAAATCAATCAAACTGAATGAGTCACACGCACTTGAACTTTGTTTTTGTTATTGTTAATTGTTAAATAATAACTTTTTTTCGTGGATGTATTTTTTTTTATATGCACTAAAGTTTTTATTGAAAAAAACACCACCACCTTATAACCAACACGCAGAACAGTACGAAGGAAACAATACAAAAAACACACCAAATGTTTTCGTTTTGCATCAATTATTTAATTTTTTTTGTAGATTTTACTTTTGTGTGACATTCTGTTGTGTCAATGTTGTTTGTTGCAGCAATGCCAGATGTAAATAATTTATTGTTTTAAGTTCAGGCCACAATTGTTAAAAGGTTGCATAGCTTTTTTAAAGCAATGTGGATCCGCTTACCCAGCCCCATTACTCAACTAACATTTCAGCATCGATAAAGGTATTAACGAAGATATATTTCAGCTTCTGTTTTACATTAGTAAGATTTTACCGTTGAACAAGTTGGACCCTTTATAACGATGTACTTATAAGGTCTTTAAGAAGCTTAAACGAAGCTTTACCGAAGCTCTACCGATGCTTTGAGATTTGGCAGATAGTTTTGGAAGAGCTTGTATAGCTATTTAATACAAATCTTATGGAAATTATAGAAATAAAAATAAAAAAAATCCATGTTGGATTAAAAAAAAATTTCCCAACAAACCAAAACTCGTTTGTAAATACACATTAAAATTAGTTGCATCGTTCTTGTGTTAAAAATGTTTGAAGGTAGCTAAATTGATTTACAAAATTTTTTTTTTTTTTAAATCAAACGTGGAAACTTTTTTATTTTAATTTCTAATTTTTAACAAACAATTTGGTAATTTTATATAATGTATATATTTGTTCAACAATCTTATCAGAATACATTTAAGACAACTCTTATTTGAAAAGAAGTGCATTGCGTATATCTTGAAATATTGCAATTTCTACTGTTTTTAGCATTGACTTAATAGGGGTATTCACGATCTGGTGCAACAGGCCTAGTAAAAATGTAAAATTTTATTTTTTTACAATAGATCGTGAACGCCCCTCTTCTTATCTATGATGTTTTTTTTCCTGCACCGTTGCTTCTTCTTTTTTTCCATTTTTTATAATTTAATTCTTTGTTTTGTTTGGGTTAATTAATTTTCACTAATTATTTTACATCAAAAGAAACTAAATTACGGGACATGAGTAGCGACAACCATTATAAACAGAATAAAAAAGACATACTGTTTATCATGGGCGACGCGACGGTGAGCTGCCATCTGTCAAAAATAATTTTACTCCATTGTATTTTTATTTTGCAATAGGGTTAGGGTATAGCAAAAGTGCAAGACCATTGTAAAATTTCAATCCATATATTTTGTTGTTGTAGTATTGTAAGATTTTACACTTTTGCACTTTTGCAATGATACTAGACCAGTTCAGGGTTCCCAGGTTTTCAAAATAAAAATCACCTTTTTTTAACACCAAAACTTTTATTTTTCCCCTTTTTTCGTGAAAAAGATCCCCTTTTTTCCAGAACAAAAATGCAAGCATTTATTTTTTTTTTTAAGTAAATAAAAATGAAGCTTAAATTACACATTTCATTTTCAAACTAAAAACAGTCAAAATAAAATTAATGAAGTATGGAACTACTTCAAAAATTTTATTTTGAGGGTAAATCTAAAATATCAGTGCTAATTTAATAAAAAATGGATATTATTTTCTATATTTGATGTATTTTTGTAAATCATAGAGTATTATGGCGATTAAGGCAAGCTTTTTTAACAACGATGTCTTAAAAATTTATAAGTATTTTTTTTAAATTTGTTTTACTGCCGCGGCTGCTGGCTGAAAATTTCGTTTGATATACCCAAAAAAGTACAGATTGAAATATTTTGAGGAGTGAATTAAAAAATGGAAGCACTCAAGTTTTAAGTAGAGCTGTCAAATTAAAAAATCCACTTAGCGTGGAATACGATAGTTTATTTCGAAATTAAGTTTTATTTAAATTGATTCCATTGTTCAAAGATTGTGTCTAACGTTTTTGTAAGTTTAAATGTTTCCCCTTTTAGATATTTTTTTCCCTTTTTTATCCCCGTCCCCTATTTTATCCCTTTCGTCTAAGAACATCGGCAAAAATGGTGATTTTCCCCTCAACCTGGGAACCCTGGACCAGTTGCATCGGATCGTGAATTGAATACCCCTATTACCTTTTTATGTGTACTGTGAAACGGACCTATATTTTCTAAGCTCAATACCCACTCCGCTACAACTGTGTAGTATGTACCTTTCTCATGTGTTTGCGCCTTAACGTATGGCATACACAAAATCCCAGTATTTCTTGTATATTTTTCCTTTGTTTTGGCTGTCAGCTGGATTTGTTTTTTTTTTCTGGAGATGATGTTATCAGTTGTTGTTATGATTTGAACATTTTTTTTTTATTACAATAATTTAATTTAGCTTATTGATCAACTTATCAACGAATCTTTGAATATTGTAACAAGTTATATAAAAACGTTAGTATTCATATCCATTCCTACAAATAGAAATACATTTTTGGTAACTAAACACAAGACTCATCGACTTTTTCTCGATAAGGTTCAAAGTACATAATCTATGCCCCTAAAAGGAATCAAAGTACTTGAGCTATGTGGTCTAGCTCCAGGTCCTTTTTGTGGAAAAGTTCTCACAGATTTTGGTGCTTCTGTGACAGTGGTCGACAAGGTAATAAATATACCAACAAATTCTGACTATCACCAAAATTAAAAATCTCCACCCCTAGGTTCTCCACAATCCTTTAGATGTACTCAATCATGGAAAACGTTTCCTTCCATTAAATCTAAAAAATCCCAATGGTCAACAACTTATCCGAAAACTATGTAAGTCTTATGATGTAGTAATAGAACCATTTAGACCAGGTGTCATGGAAAAATTAAATCTTGGACCAGAAATTCTTTGCAAAGACAATCCCAAATTAATATACGCTCGATTGACTGGATTCGGTCAAAATGGTCGTTTGGCAAATCGTGCTGGTCATGATATTAACTATGTTGCTTTGTCAGGAGTACTTTCTCTTTTAGGCAGGGCCAAAGAGAAACCAACTCCTCCCATAAATATTCTAGCTGATTTTGCTGGTGGTGGTCTTCTCTGTGCAATGGGAATTTGTTTGGCTTTACTTGAACGCCATCGATCTGGGAAAGGTCAAGTCATTGATAGTGCAATGGTTGAGGGAGCTGCATATGTCTCAAGTTGGATAACCATGTCTCAAAAAACTCCCATTTGGTCTGGTGATGGGCGTGGAACTAATTTTTTAGATTCCGGAGCATTTTACTATGATACTTATGAAACAAAAGATGGCAAATTCATGTCTGTGGGTGCTCTGGAAGAAAAGTTCTTTAGAAACTTTGTTGACAAACTTGGTTTACCACATCTTGAACAATCCATTTCAAATGAAGAAGGAAAAGAACTTGTTACTAAAGCTTTTCTAACAAAAACCCAAAAAGAATGGGCAGAGATTTTTGAAGATTGCGATGCTTGTGTTTATCCAGTTGTGGATTGGAAGAATGTTATGCAACATGATCATAATCAATCTCGTAAATCATTTATTCAAACTGATGAGGGTGATGTTATACCAAATCCTGCTCCAAGACTGAGTAGAACTCCGGGAAGAATTAAATTTGAAAAGGATACGAATGCATTTGATGCGGCTTGTGATATTTTAGCGGAAATTGGACAAAGTACTAACGATGTAAAGAAATTGATTGAAAATGAGGTTTTGTTAATTCCATTAAATGCAAAGTTATAGTTTAAGAACAAAAAAAAATGGAAATGGTGACAAGGACTTTAATAAAGTATTTGGTGTTAGTAAGTATTTTTTTTTTTAATAGTGAATCAGTCAAGGTGACAAGATTTCAAAACTATAACTATATATATATATATATATATATATATATATATATATAATAACTATAGTCCGTTAGCGAAAATCATAAAAAAGCATCATTAAAAAATTCATATTGGTTTGGTAGATATTGTGTACATATACTACATACATGAAGTATAGAAATTCTTTCGATGGGTTCCCGCTGGTAAATCGAAATCTGCTTCCAACAGCTTTGTAAATTTTATTTTTGCAGCAAAAAATTCTATACGTAAAGTGTACTAACGCTGCATTGTTAATGTAGTAGGTAATTTCTTTTACGAAATATTATGTTTGTTATGTTCACTTAAAAACCAATCGAACAGAGAGAGGGTATTTTTTTAAGTTTGCTCTTTCAGGATCTATTGCTGAAACCGCTGCTGGGGTTAATTTACAACGAGTATGAAAGTAATTGCGGCTGCTAGTCATATTAGTAGGTACTTTTTAGAGTTTTTTTGAAAATAAGAAAACCACGAGAATCTATATGGATATCTTGAGAAGAAAAGAGCGGCGCGCTGCTTATTACAAGCAGTTACAAAATGTAAAAATGTATAGGAAATAGACATACAAAAAATTGGTACTTTCATGAAACTTAGCACACAGTTTGCTTTTGATAAGGATGAAGGATCAAAAGATTGGAAAGGTGTTTTCCAAAGAAAAGAAATATGGGATTAATGAAAAAAATGTTGAAAAAATCCTTTATAGAATATAATCATATGACGATTGACGACTCGTTATTTTTTGCTTCAGAATCTAATGAGAATGACATCAACATCAGGTCAAAGTCAATCCGGATTCTCAAGAGATGTTATCATTGATTTAAAGTAAGCTTGCTTTTTTTTTGTCTAGTACAGGTTAAATACACTAGTCCAAAAAATTAAAGGAACAAAAAATATTCGTGATTTTCTATAGGTTTGTATCTCAGTGAAAAATGATCGTATTACAATAAAACAAAAAGCTACATTCTTCTAGTTTTACGATTTTAGCACAAATTATTTTTTTATTTTTTTTTTCAAATGGCGTTATCACACAATCATTAGAAAAAACGATTTTTATTAATAAAATGTTAAAAAAAACTCAAGAGAATTTGATTTTGATCATGCCATAGTGATTGAAAGTAAAGTCATTTACAACTCCAAAAATGTGGTGTTTTATTTCATCGCAAAACTTCGATCCCTCAGAACAAAAAACTGAATAAATCTAAAAATTTGTAAATTTATTTCAGGTATATTAAGCTTCAATAATTAAGCCTTATTGTATTGGCCCATGATTATGTTATAAAATAGCGGTTAATTTTCTAAAAAAAAAAACGTAAAAAAGGCTTATTTTGATAGCTTTTCTAAATAGATCTGAAATGTAAAAAAAAAAAAACAAATTAATTAATTTAGAGAATTAAATCACAACAAAAACATTTCTGTTAAAAAAAGAGCCAAGTTCTCCTGTGTTGAAATTATGCTGGCACAAAAAGGAGATACTGAGATGCAAATGTTTGAAATTTGTATGAATAAAATTCTTACTGCTTACATGAAAATTTTTAAAAATATTTGAAAAATTGCCAAGTAAACAATAAAAATTTTATTGATACAAATTTGAAACCAAACTTTAGAACTTGGTACACTTTTTCTCAGTACTCTCAGTATTTTTTGTGCCAGCATAATTTCAACACAGGAGAACTTAGCTTTTTTTTTAACAGGAATGTTTTTGTTGTAACTTCACTACTTTTTGCAAGGTATTGCTGAAGAATTTAAAATCTCTATATCTATTTGATGAAAATTCAGCGAAAATATGGGTGGTTGCCACGACACCCCTGGCTAAAATTCTCAAATAATAAAGTTTTTCCTCTGTATAAACTACCAGCTCTACCAAATTTCAAGACTCTACGATAGCCAAAAGTGCTCTACAATATTTGATGAAAATTCAGTGAAAATGGGTGGTTGCCACGCCCCCTGGCTGAAATTTTAAGATTTTAAATGTTTTCCTTTGTACTACCAAATCTACCATTACAACAATTTTCAAGATTCTACAATATTGAGAAGTGCTCTATAATAATTGATGAAAATTCAGCGAAAATGGGCGGTTACCATGCCCCCTGAATTTAAAACCTTCAATTTTAGATTTTTTCCTTTGTATACATTACAAGACCCATCACCGTGTAAAATTACAAGTTTCTACGATAGCGGGAAGTTCTTCATAATTTTGATGATCTGTCAGTGAGTCAGTTTTTCGCCATTTTTGAAGCCCTATATCTCAGGAACTACTCATCCTAAGAAGCTGAAATTTTGTGAAAAGTTTGGTTTTGGCAAGATCAACAAATAAAGCGAGTTTGAAATTTCTGGTTTCTTTGCTGTGGAAGTTAGAGGGGGGTCGAAAATGGCCTGAGTTGTTTCCGTAAATAAGGGTGTAGTGCCAAAGTTGCTAGAAAGCTTGGCTGGGCACTACTACCGTGCCCCTTAATGGAGATTAAATTTTCTGTAAAGTGATCCACTGTTGAGGTTTTGATAGCTAAGCCTAGTAAGCTACTGATGCGAACCGAATTTTTTCGTCGTTGTCCACCAGGAACAACGAAAATGTATGATTTTTTTTGCATTTTTCATTTTTTTAACAAAAATAAAAAAAGATACAGTAAATTAGAAGCAGCTATAGTGAAAAAAAACCCAAACTCGTCGCGCCACGAAGTTAAAGAAAAGTTCAACTTTTGAGCGACTAGCGACTGAATTCTTGCTAGAAAAGTAATGTCGTTTTCTATTGACTTTTGATATTTTTAGGTGTGTTTTTTTGTTTATCTATATAGATTTTGTGCAAAAAAACGACATCGAGATTTTTGGAATCCGTGTTAAAGTTTGGCAGCACTGAACATTAACTTTGACAACTGTCTGTCAAAAAGTTTGCTTTTGCTTTTTTATTTAAAAAATTAAAATTTAATAAAACAAAGCTCTAAACAAAATGAGAGAAAAAAAAACAAACAAAAAAAATCGTAGAATTGTTCCTGTTTTACCTATGCTTACTTATGATGCCCAAGGAGATGACGAACAGAGATCGCTGCCACACATCGACAATGGTTTCCATTCCAAACTACCACCAGGAATTCTACCACATGGTTTGCCCACTATGAAGGAAGTTGCATCAGCCATAACACCACTTGAATACAAAAAAGAACCTGAAGAGAAAAATAAAGTAAGTGAATTTTTTCTCTCCTCTCTTTACATTAATTTAACATTTGTGCTTTCACTTAAGGAACTATCGGAAGAACAAAAACAGATGATCATCTTGTCGGCGGACTTTCAAAGGTTTGTTTTACCCGCTGGACGTGTCATCGAAAGGGCTCTATCTGAGAATGTCGACATCTACACCGAATACATTGGAGGTGGTGATAGGAGTCAAACGATGAGAGGACACATGCTAGGTTGTCATTGAATCGAGATTTCCACGAAGACCGATGGTCTAAGAATCGATGCATCACTTCAATGGATTGGTCAACACATTTTCCTGAACTGGTTGTTGTTTTATATCACAATAATGAGGTTTGCATTTGTATTTTTTTCTACGATTCTATCTAAAACCCACTAACTTTTTTAAGGAGAGTCACAATGAACCAGATGGTGTTGTAATGGTCTGGAACACAAAATATAAAAAACAAACACCCGAAGATATATTCCATTGTCAAAGTGCCGTTATGTCAACATGCTTTGCTAAATTCAATCAAAACCTTATACTCGGTGGAACGTATTCCGGTCATATTGTATTATGGAATAATCGAGTGGAAAAGCGCACACCCATCCAGAGGACCAGAGGACACCTCTAAGTGCAACTGCACATACGCATCCAGTGTATTGTTTGCAAATGGTTGGCACACAGAATGCAGACAATGTGTTATCGATCTCAGCCGATGGCAAGCTTTGCTCATGGAGTTTGGATATGTTGTCGATGCCGCAAGATACACTGGAATTGCAGCCACGGCAATCGAACCCAATTGCTATCAGTTGCATGTCCTTTCCATCGAATGAGATTAACAATCTGGTTATGGGTAGTGAAGATGGCAATGTTTATTATGGTAAAAGTTTGTTGTGATTTTCCATTTGCTTATAAATAAATTGTTGTTTCTACTCAAGCTTATCGACATGGAATACGTTCGGGTGTGTCTGAAGTCTATGAGAAACATTTGGGTCCAGTGACGGGAATATCAACTCATCCAAATCAATCTACAACAGATTTTGATGATTTGTTTCTTACATCGTTCATTGATTGGACAATTAAGTTATGGAGTCTTAAGGTGAAATTTAATATCTACTATAACGACCAATATGTATTACATTTTTTGTATTTACTTGTAGGACACTAAACCATTATATTCATTTGAAGAAAATTCAAATTATGTTATGGTCTCCAATTCATCCCGCCTTGTTCGCTTCTGTCGACGGCAGTGGTCGCCTTGATTTATGGAATACCGAAGTGCCCTCGGCATCGGTGATTTTTTTTTTTTTTTTTTTTTTTGTGTATGTATGATAATGAAAATTAGTAAAAGAGTATTTACTGAGTAGGTACCTACTTATGAAAAAAAAAAAAACATGAAACAAAAATGTTAAATGTTAAATAAATATATAGGTAAATTTAGTCAAAAGCTGAGTAATTCTTTCTTTGAGTATGTTATTTATTTCTAAAAACTAATACAAAGTTATGTGTTGAATTTTTTATGGAAACATTTTGTAAGTCTGATGTTGCAGTTCCGAGATTATGCAGTGAGGCGCGCACAAATTTGTTCAATTAATTTTCATATCGGATTGGAAACTTGTCAGATAAATCTTAATGAGAAAAAGCAAAACGGATTACGTTTTAATTTTGCAATTTGCAATTTAATAATTAAATAACTTATTTCTAAGATACATTTAAAATTTTGATGGCACAAAGGGGGTCTGACGTTAAATAATAATGACAAAGTTATAAAATATAAACAAATATAATACATGGATAAACTTAGTTTAAAAAGTCTGCTGTACTCGAGTTGTTCAGACCCGGATGTCCAGTTGTAGGGTTGGTTAAGTTGGGTTGGGAATCCATGTGTTTTGCCTTAATTCCTCCCTCTGCATAACTGTTTAGGAGGGGAAAGCAATTGCGAAGAAGATTCATGCAGATTTTCTCGGGATCTCGATGGGGGCTTTAGACCCATTTGTAGAAGACATGTCCTACAGAAACAAAACGACATCAATGCAGGCAGAGTACATAAGGAATATATCGAACCAAAAAAGGAGAATCAATAAAAATATTACCTGCAACCAATTGGGGAGCTAAATGATGCTCTGAAACAATTACCACTTTCACATGCCATTTGTTTCCACACTTCACTTATCATGCACATGTCGTCCAAGTTTGAACGCAGTGAAGCGATCTCTTATAAAATGGTTTTTCATCAACGGGAGCTGAAGGATTTTTGGGTGTTGAATGAGCTGCATAATGCAATGTTAGGATTGTCTTGCTTGTTGCTGTCTGCTGTTTGGGATGAAAAGTGTTTCCTGGGGGAATATTTTTCGGGAGGTATGTTTGTATTTGCTTTTCTTCGCAGCGCACATACATGACGTGTATCATTTTAAAAATGTAAGAGACTGTTTTTGTGGTGGGCATTCTAATGAGGCAATTTATTAACAACAAGAGCTTTGTTATCATTTATTCATGTTGATCGTCTAAGAATAGACGTTTTCGCAAACGAGCGGGCATTCCAAGAACATTTTACATTACATTTTGACTGTGAGGGTTGAAGGTACCGACACGATTAAGACCCAAGCGCACAGTACACAGAATTCTTCTTTTGTGAAATAATTCCTAGAAAAAAAAGATAAATACGCTAGCTCATTGTAAGAATAAATTGATTTACTTTCCATCTCCTTTTCCGGTTTTTCTCTTTAATTTTGGGGAAGATATCGCACTCATGCAAACACGTGAATCCTTAAATTATTTAATTAAAAAAAAAAACCAAAGTTTATCGCACAATTTTCATCTTTTTCCAAAAAATATGCTTATACTTACATTGATTTGTGTTGTTTGTTATTCCTAATTGAATTCAATTTTAAATATTAAATTTTTTTTTGTCATATATCTGTCAACTGCAGCTGTCGTTTATTGGAATCTGACATTTAATAAGTGTAATGTACCTTGGCAGTACTGTTTTCTATCGAGAGAAAGTAAAATCTGGATAATTATCTGGATTTTTCAAAAATCTATACAGATAAAGTTTTTGTTGTAATTAACACGTAAATTGTTTTCATTTCAAAAATCTCGATGTCGTTTTTTTGCACAAAATCTATATAGATAAACAAAAAAACACACCTTTTGTGTAAAAGAATATTCTCAGATTTTCAACTACAAATAGAATATGAAATCCATGGTATAAAAAGACAAGGTATGATCATTAGAGCCGCCATCTTACAAAATGGGGTAATAAGGTTTTGACGTTTGGCATTTGGCAAAGTCAAAAGCAACAACAATTTCCAAGACAAATTTGTTTACAACAACAATTTCAATGGGCTGGGCTGTCAAAACCTTACAGGCCGCCTCCACAGGAGATAATTTTTATCATGTTGACGTGTCTTAAAAAGAAATGTCTTTAACTCCGAAGTGGGAAGCATAAACAAAAAATACCAAGACTGGAAACTCGGCGGTCAACTGACGTTTGCCTACAAGCTGCGAGGTGTGGTGAATGTCGTGAACCTATCGTTGTGTTCGTGTCAAATGTGTGGTGAATGTCGTGAATCTATAAATGTGTGCGTGTTAACGTCATTTACCAACGTGGTGGCTTTCACATATATTCACAGACAGCACTGTACACAATAGGGTTTCGGGGGGAAAGACGTACGAAAGTTTCCAGTCTTGGTATTTTTTGTTTATGGTGGGAAGGCCCATAAACAAAAAATACCAAGACTGGAAACCATAAACAAAAAATACCAAGACTGGAAACTCGGCGGTCAACTGACGTTTGCCTACAAGCTGCAAGGTGTGGTGAATGTCGTGAACCTATCGTTGTGTTCGTGTCAAATGTGTGGTGAATGTCGTGAATCTATAAATGTGTGCGTGTTAACGTCATTTACCAACGTGGTGGCTTTCACATATATTCACAGACAGCACTGTACACAAAAGGGTTTTGGGGGGAAAGACGTACGAAAATTTCCAGTCTTGGTATTTTTTGTTTATGCTGGAAACTGAGCGGTCTAATGACGTTTGCCTACAAGCTGCGAGGTGTGGTGAATGTCGTCAATCTATCGTTGTGTTCGTGTTGGATGTGTGGTGAATGTCGTGAATCTATAAATGTGTGCGTGTTAACTTCATTTACCAACGTGGTGGCAATCACATATATTCACAGACAACACTGAACACAAAATGCTTTTGGGGGGGAAGACGTAGGAAATTTTCCAGTCTTGGTATTTTTTGTTTATGGGAAGGCCATTACATCCATGTTGGATGCAAACAAAAATTTTCATATGGCCATGGCATCCATGTTGGATTCAAAAAAATTGTTTTTTCACAAAAAATAAAAAATTATCTGTATATTCTTAGCTACATTTTAAGACCATGACCATAAACAAAAAATACCAAGACTGGAAACTCGGCGGTCAACTGACGTTTGCCTACAAGCTGGGAGGTGTGGTGAATGTCGTGAACCTATCGTTGTGTTCGTGTTGGATGTGTGGTGAATGTCGTGAATCTATAAATGTGTGCGTGTTAACGTCATTTACCAACGTGGTGGCTTTCACATATATTCACAGACAGCACTGTACACAAAAGGGTTTTGGGGGGAAAGACGTACGAAATTTTCCAGTCTTGGTATTTTTTGTTTATGACCATGACCATTAACATTGGTTGAGTCGTTCTTATGTTATAAGCGTTTGAAGGTAGCCATATTGAATTTTTTTTCGATTTTTTAAAAATCAAATGTGAAAACTTTTTTATTTTTATTTCTAATTTTTCGAAAAAACTTTTGTAATTTTATATACATATCTGTTCAACAATCTTATCAGGATCCATTTAAGACTTTTATCTGAAAAGTGCATTGCGTATATCTCGAGATATTTACATTTCAATGCAACCATGTCAAACAAATTTTTGATTATTTTTTTCTCTGAGAGTTTTTTTCAAACCTCGTTTTCTCCGCTTTTTTTTTTGTTAATATTTTCAGATATTTTTGTATGAACACAACAAATAAAGTACCTTGGCACTACTGTTTTTATCGAGAGAAAGTAAAATCTGGATAATTATCTGGATTTTTGAAAAATCTATACAGATAAAGTTTTTGTTGTTTTTAACACGTAAATTGTTTTGATTTCAAAAATCTCGATGTCGTTTTTTTGCACAAAATCTATATAGATAAACAAAAAAACACACCTGTTGTAGATGTTACACATTGGGTGCGTTCACGTACGCACAGATACCCTATCCAAGATACCTAAGTATCCGCTACGTTTGTGAACACGAATCAGCTGTTCTTCAAATCTCCCATAAGATACACAAGAATCCAGAAATTTTTAGGATACCTTTGGATTTTTTTGGTTGTCAACACATGTGTTCGATCAGCTGAGATTTTATATGGGATTACAACAACACAAAGGTATCCGGATACCCTTGGATCGGTACGTGAACGCACCCATTGAGTTAGACAAAAATATCTCCTGTGGAGGCGGCCTGTTAAGTAGCCATAAGTTTTGACAGTTCTCGATACTGAGTTTTTTCTAATGATCATACCTTCTGTTTTTATACCATGTATGAAATCTAGTTTTGTAATTGTGTACGAAATCTGAGCGTATACAAAAATAAAACAACAACAAATGTTCAGACAAATGTCAAACAGAGGAGTGTGTGTGAAAGTGCGTGTGTTTGTATGCGTGAATAGGGGGGTTCACATTGACTAACTTACCGGACAGACCAGCCGCCATTTGGTCTGATCTGATGCTGTTTTGATAGTGTGAACACCCATCCGACAGCCTGTCCGGTTTGCCGGATGGTTTTCAAAAAATTTTGATTTTTTGGTGGTCGGTCGAACATGTTAGTCAATTAAACGACATGTCTGTCCGGCAGACAGTGATAATCCATTGTCTCTAATTTGAGAGCAGAATAGGGTAAAGGCTTAACTACATACACCACTTTTTGAAAAAGTACAAAAGTGAAAAGATTTTTTTTCTGGCTATCGCAATTGTTTTGGGATAAAGAGTATGCAAATTGTTTTTTAGACCAAAAAATAAGCTTTCTGCATCATTTGTTTTAATTGTTCATCCCAAAAAACTATACAAAAATGCGTTTGAAAATTTTCACTTTTGTACTTTTTCACTTTTTGAGCCAATGTAGTTAAGCCTTAAAGATATATTAAAAATAAGCTGAAAAGTGGGTTTTGATGAAAATTGTCTGATGAGTGTGAACGAAAAATATAATTCGGCCATCAGGCCAAATGACAACGGGTCTGTCCGGTAAGTTGGTCAATGTGAACCCCCCTAATCTTGATAAAAATCCAGATTCAGATTTCTGGTTCTCATGTCCCTTCACCCTTTCAGCTGTCAAATTCACAAATCTCATTCTGAGATTCGTCAATAGAAAACGACATCAGATTCATTTTTTTGAATCTAAATACGCAAATAGATCATGAAATCTGAAATTTTTCCACTATTTCCCCTCTTCACCCCCCCTTTCAGCTGTCAGATTCAAAAATCTCATTCTGAGATTCGTCCATTGAATAAGAAGTACAGGAAGGGGTGTTTATCCAAATAAGTGAAGCCGCTTTTTATTAGTGTGAGTTGTACAGATGCACATGTATTGGTAAAGGGTCGAAGTGCAGATATATTGTTCACTCAAGGGGCGCCAACAGAAATGTAACTGGTCTCGTGAGAGACTTCCGTATAAGTGCTATTTTTCATCATAATTATATACGAATTTTAAACTGTTTTTTTTTTCCTCAACTAAAAACAGACTGACAATTGTTTTAAAATCATCAAGATTAGCTGAAACATTGGAGGTCAATGATTGCATCGCCTTGTCATCACCAATAAGAGTGAGTTCGCTCCTGGAAAACGAGCTCGAAATTTGACAGATTATATAAAATTTTTGACAGTTTATATAAATTTGTTTTTTTTTTTTTAATTTTTTTGTGGCTTCACTCACCAACTCTATAGGTGTGATATACACCCCTTCCTGTACTTCTTATTCAATGGATTCGTCATTAGAAAACGACATTAGATTCATTGGGTGCGTTCACGTACGCACAGATACCCTATCCAAGATACCTAAGTATCCGATAAGTTTGTGAACACGAATCAGCTGTTCTCCAAATCTCCCATAAGATACACGAGAATCCAGAAATTTTTAGGATACCTTTGGATTTTTTGCTTGTCAACACATGTTTACAATCAGCTGAGATTTTATATGGGATTACAACAACACAAAGGTATCCGGATACCCTTGGATCGGTACGTGAACGCACCCATTTTTTTGTCATTTTTTTTTAATCTCAAGACGCAAATAGATCATGAAATCTGAGATTTTTCCACTATTTCCCCTTTTCACCCCCCCTTTCAGCAGTCAGATTCACAAATCTCATTGGGCGCATTCACAAACCTAGGTGCTACGTAGTCGATTTTCAACTAGCTTTTGGAATGCGAATTTGCACTACAAAGCTAGGTGACAGATGCAATAAAAAAAAATTTGTTTTGAGTGTTTTAAATGGCTTTTTTTCTTTGAAATTCCTCAATTTCCTGATTTATATTCACATACTACACAATTAATTTTATTTTATATGCTTTTTTCATCAACTCCACCAAATTTAAAATTCAAATAGAATTTGTTTCCATCAAACAGCTGACTGAGAAATGTCAGCTAGCTTTGAAGCTGAAAATTTTTCACCTACGTCGGAGGGGAAATTTCAACTAATTTCTTAGCTATTTTCAGCCAATCAGAACGAGTCGCTACGTAGCACCTAGGTTTGTGAATGCGCCCATTCTGAGATTCGTCAATAGAAAACGACATAAGCAAACAGATCTAGAATTATAGTTGCGAATAATTCCCCCTATAAAAAAACACCGATATTTTTTTTTTTGTTAAGGGATTTTTCACAGCTGATTTTTGTTTTATTTTTATCATCGTTTGGTTTTTGGTAGTTCGTCTTAAAATTTTAAGATTATTTAAAAAGTTTTAAGCAAGTGACAAGAAAAAAAAATAAAAATATATGAAAAAAGGTAATAAGAATTATTAACAAAATGAAGTGCTCAATAGTTGGCTGCGACACAAACGTCCTACCACGGCCATCGTTACACAGGTAAGTTACTCGTATCTTTCTTCTTTTAAAATAAACAAAATTAATTATGTACTAATTTCTTTAAAACTTTTCAGTTTGAATAGTGGAAGCAAGTTTGATAAAAACTGGATAGAAGCAAAATTGTCACTAAATGGCAGCGGTCCTACACTCACAAAAAGATTTCCAGTTTGTGAGAAGCATTCGAATAAAAATTGTCTGATAAACATTGGAGCAGGAAGAAGCCAGCTTTCTTCACAAGTGATTCCTTCTATTTTCTCCAACATGTTGAAAGATAAAACGTAAATAATTAACTTTTTAATATTTTCAAATATGTTTGGAATGAATAATAATTTCTATTTTTGCAGAGAAGTTTTAGATTCCGATCCATTGCATTTGGAACATGATGCAAATATTTCAATCAAAAAGTAAGTTCTTTCAAAAAACCCATTTTCTTTTTCGCAAAACAGATTTTATTATAATTTAAGTGAAACTATTGATACTGACCATTCCTATGCGGGTTTTACCATCCAAGAAGCCAATATCTCTTCAGAAGTTGTTAAAATTGAAAGGTAACTTATTTACAAAATTTGTATTTAAAAAAAATACCAGGGTTCGTAAAATATTGTTCGCGAATTGAAAAATATCGATACTTCTCAAATTTTTCCGATCTTCTTACGAGTCACGGTCCGAAAAAATGAAATTCTCTTCAAATACTTTTCTCGGTATCTGAAAATTTCAGTTCTCTCTCGGAACGAATTATATTATTATTTTTTTTTCTCTTTTTATCATTCTCATTCGTGAGAGATCGGAAAAAAAATTTCTTTCGGATTTCGTTCTCTCACGAAAAGAAATTGAAAAGATCCGAAAGATCAAAGTGCTGGTTGGATGGTTGTTTTTAATGGAATGATAAGTCTAGTTAGAAAAAACATGTTTTTTATGAACAAGTTACAAATACGTTTACTGGAAACATAAAAAGACATTTTATAAAAATGCATCATTTTTATAAATGTTGATGCAGTGCAGATTCAGGTGAAAAACCGTCCAAAAGCATTTCCGGATACAGTATTCAAAAAGAAGAAAAAAAAAATAATCCGTTTGCATTGACGTGGAAAATAATAGCCCTGTTCCATTGGAGTAGTAAACTACTAGTTAATCTAGTACTATCATCTACTCATGTTCTTCTTCCCGAGTAGATACGATTTGTATTGAATTCGTTGAAAGTGCGTTCCATTGAAAATCGCTAATAAACTACTAGTAGTACTTTGCCACCTCCCAAAGGAACAGGGCTAATGATGTTTTTAAATAATACTTTGAAAAATATTTTCTTAGAATTATTGAATTGTTCACTATTTACAATACATAAATACATCTATGACTTCAGTGTCGGAAGAACAGAAAGTTAATAAAAAACCAAACCCTTTTTTATGACATTTCACCGAAAGCAATCTATGGGATTTTCCGTCCCATGTAAATGCAAATATTTTTTCTAGAACTACTTTTTTACTAATACGCCGCCGCAACTGTGACCTGCGTTTGTAGAGAATCAAAGGTACCGCCAAACCAGCGTTCAACGTCGTCACAACGAGATGCATATATCGATCATTTTGGTATCGGTAAAAAAACAAAATCCTGAACCTTTTTATGGCTTTTATCGTGAACAAAAAAAAAATCGGAGTTTTCCCTCAAAATAAAAGTATGATATATCTACTAAATGATTTTTTTTTAAAGCAACAATAAGGTGCAGAAATAAACAATGGAGCATCAATTGATACCAGCACTAGTTTTGTACATGTGCATAGGTACCTTCATCAGAAATTTATTTATTCCAGGTTAGAAAATCAATTGTTTTATATAAATAAAGAAGGTTCTATAGCCCATTCGGAACGCATAGTACAAATTATACCATCAAAAAGTTAAAAAAAAAACTCTTGAAAAAAAAAACTTTTTTCAAAATCTCCGTAACCCATTCCAATAAGAAACAATTCTTTTATTGAAAAAAAAACTAAAAATGTAAAAAAAATTCCTGCCCTTCTAAACAAAATACATATATGTATTTAAAAACATAGAAATTACATACGAGTATACAATACATACCTTAAAATTGAAAATTATTTTTTATTTTAATCTACGATCCGTGAACGAATTTAATTTTTAAGTTTCCAAAAAATCAAATTGAATTGAAATTTATGTCGTTTTCCAAAATTATGGGAGTGAATCACTCCTTTTTCGTGCAATTTTGGAATTTGTTCACGAAGAATTTGACAAGTGGAGTGATTTGACGTTTGCTTTGCATGTGTTTGTAATACGAAATAATGAATAAAATAATAACACAATCTTTTAAATTCACTTTTAGTGATTTTTTACAATACTTTATTGAATTTTTTTTGTAAATAAATATAATTTCCTTCACAACAAAAGTTAAAACAACCACCCAACAATTTGACAAGCAGTCCATGAAGTCAAATGTAGAAGTATTGGTAATCACTCCGTCACTCCTTCAAAATTTTGGGAGTGAAGAATTCACTCCAAAAATTCACTCCTTTTTCAATTTTGGAATTTGAAATCACTCCTTTTGGAGTGATTATATAGCTAGGAGTGTCACTCCTTGAATTTTGGAAAACGACATTAATTTCTCGTTTGAATTTTTCAATCGTGAACGAATTAAATTTTACCGTTCTCCAAATCCTGCAAAGTACCCGACTTCGATTAATAAAGTTTTAATTGCAGCGAAAATGAAGAAGAAGATTTACAATCCGATGGCGTTACAAATGATGAATTAAGGTATTCATTTAGTTAAAATTCAAGTTTCAAAACATATAATTTAATGACTGATTCATTTTGCAGCACACCAATTAGAAAAACTAGACAGAAATTTGATATAGACAAAGCCAGCCCCGAAGAAGTAAAAAGAAAATGTTTGCATTATATGGAGTTATGCAGAAAGAAAGACAATCAGATAAAAGTCATAAGACGTGACTTGAAAAGAAAGGTGGCCAAAATAAAAATCTTGGAAGCCAAAGTCAAAGAATTGCAATACTTAGAATATAAAAGAAAAAATGGGGAGACTTAAGCTGTTTTTCCTATAAGCATTAATTTAACTTTATAATTATTTTTATTAATTTTATTTTATTTAATTAAATCTTATTTTTGAAAAAGCTATTTAAATCACGATTTTTGTATATATGTATCTAGTTTAGGATTTTCTCTCAGGTTTTTTCGAGGAGCGAGGAAAAAAGTTCCTGATATAAAATAATTCCGTGTAAGCTCGAATCTTTCTGCTGAAAAAGTTCCAAAAATTATTAGAAAAACAAACAAGAGCTATTTGCCATTATTTAAAAAATATATTTGAATAGATATATCTATCGGTAGGCAGGTGTTTTCTTTTTATTACAAAAAGAAAAAAATGATTATTCCCTTTAACTTTAATAAGTATTTTGTTGTTTTTTTTTTTTTTTGTATTAATTCTCACTCGCATTTTTGAAACCTTTTATCTTCTCTACCAATTCCTTACATCTATCACATAATTCCGCTCTCGCCAGCACAACTTCATCATTTTGTATTGCTTCTAAAACATCAGCGATTATTGCTAAATCATATCGCACATGAAAGTCACTCAGTGTAAATGTATCAAAAAGTATATTATCTATGTTATTATTGTTGTTAGTGCTGCATTGTTGCAAACGTTTCGTCATGATATGCTCTAAAATATTCAAAAAATCCGAATAATTAATGCCGAAACTAGCCCGCAACATTGTCTGACAATGTTCTTCAAAATTATCCATCCCACGACAGTCTTCGATTTCATGTATAACTCGTTGCATGCATGTGGCGAGATTGCGCCAAATTATTGGCACATTGCATGCATTAAACCAATTGTGATTAATCGAAATGGTATCGGTAAGGTTCCACACTTGATGATACCATCCGGACGGTACAAAAATAGATTCATTTTCTGTTTGTATAATTGTAAAAAATTTCACATTCTTCTCGGTGAGCAGTTGTTTGGTAATTCGAAAGGGAAGATTGCCAAGAGAATCGGTTAGTTTTTGTTCTTCAAGCGGTGGCAAAAGGAGCCATTGTTTGCGGCCGGCAATGTTCGTTGACCAGCTATAGGAACCGAAAACATCCGCATGAAAGGGTGTCCTTCAAGAAAGAGAAGAGGCATAAATCAAAATGTTAGGTAGGTTATGAGAATACAAAAAAAAAAAAAGAAGAAATTTGTTGGTTAAAATTCTTTTTGTTCTTTTCTTTAGGAAAGAGGAGAATGTCAACTATCTGTTTGGATGCTTTTAAGCTGTAAGTACATACACTGCGTGTCACTTGAATAGAAACAACAATTTTGCTTAAGAAAATAGCGCTTGGCGCTTTGGTGCGGTAACTTAGCAGATTCTTGGTTTTGCATTCTCAAAGAGGAACTTTTAACAAACAATGTTGAAAAACAAAAAACCCAATAAAACAAAAACCGTATGGCTACAAGTTGCGTTCTTACGCATTACTTCACAAAAAACAATGTTTATTTTGCGTCACTTGAAAAGAAAAAAGCTCTAAAATTAAATGCAAATGATGAAAAATCATGGAAAACATTAATTTAAGCAATGTAATGTTAGACTTTGACATTATTTGCAACTTAAAAATGCAGAAATAGAGACTAAAATTGAAAATGCACTTGCATTATGCAAAAGACGGGAAAGATTTTGGAAAATTTGCGAAATTTGGGTGACAATATTTTGAAAGTAACGTAAACTACTGATTGAATATAAAAATAAGGCAGACGAGACTCAAATCAAGAGCAGAGAAAAAATAATTTAAAAATTAGCTGCAATTCCGTTCACTTTGCCGCTAAAATCGATAAAAAAAAGTGGTGTTAGTGCGATGGTAATGTAATGGTTTGTACCATCATGAAAGTTATTAAATGCGCACAACATTTAAAAAGCCTCAGAATGCAAAATAACAACATTTTAAGTTCTACTAAGATAGCAAAAAACTTAACTATTTTATAGTTGCATACGAATTAAATAGAAATGAGGTAAAGAGTAGTTTTTTTTAAGGAAAGCATACCACCAAAAGTCGCTAAAATGTGTTATAGTAATACGCTTTGTTTTTATGATGTGTCAAAATTGAAGCTGAAGCTCGGAAAAAGATGCAAACTATTATAAAGAAATAATGGTAGCTCTTGGAAAGTTAGGGAACGTGGAAGAACAACCGTCATAGACAAGGAAAATTCTAGAAAAAAACAACGCAATAGAAACAAAACAGATGCATTCTGGTAGAAAACGAAAGTTTATTATACAAACAATTATACTTATTGTATCTTTTGTGGAAAATGTCATTTTCTAAATTTGAAAGAAGTTACCAAACACTTTAAGAGGCCCCGCACACTACAAACTTTCTATCGGCCGATAGTTTAATTGGCTTTTTAATCAGTATTCAAATGCGCACACTACAACGATTAAATATCGGCCGATCAAAAAGTTTGTTTGATCGAAAAAAGTTTGTTTTGATACACAATTGCCTTCAAACTAAGATATTTCATACCTACCCGACTATTTAGTCTGTTGTCTGTGCCCACAGTACACATAAAAAGGTAATATATTCCGAACTGACATTGGTCGCCAGATTGTCAAAACATGACACTTTGGCGACCAATGTCAGCTACCTAATTCTTAATTGTTTAAAATACCGACGAAAAACGCACAAAAACCGATAAACCACGCACACCACTAATTTTTAAAAAATTATTAACCATTTCCCGCGATGAAACACGAAGAAAATTTGTTATTTTTCAATTTATAATATTTTTAAATGACATTTTATAAATTAAAACAAAAACAAATTTCCTGTTTACTGCGATTGAAATATAAAAATTAAAGGCCGACCTGACAGATTGGTGCCCATTTTTGACAAACAAATTTTGACAACGTTCGGAATATATTACCTTATTATGTGTACTGTGGTCTGTGCCCACACTAGGAGTCCAACCCGACTAAACTATCGGCCGATTGAAACTCTGTAGTGTGCGGGGGCTTTAAGAATTAAAAAAAAAATAATAATAATTTTTAATTCAAATTTATTAAAAACTTTTTCTGTGCTATTGTGGTTAAGAAAAGAACAAATAGATAGAGCTCAGAATAAGTTTTAATTCATTAAAATTAATTCTGTAGGTATTTAAAAATATTTTTTTCTTTAATTCACTCAGTTTGTTTATTTTTTAAAAAATTACTTTCACTAGTCTTTTTCATGAAAAAAATCTTATTTTTTTTTAAGAAAATAAAATGGGCTTTAATAATAAGCGAAAACAATTAATACTCATTTACGTGTTTTTTTTTTTTTTTTGAATAAAATGATATGAAAGTGCAAAAAACAACTTAAAAAACGAAAAAAATTGGTTTTGATGCAAAATTGCGGAGAAACGGTTCTCCGCAGAAAAAAAGTTTTGAGACAAACTATAACTGTAATAAATTCTTAATTTGTTATAAAAAAAGTTTTCGAAACAGACGTAGTTTGGCAAAGATAAAGCCAGTTGAGGAAAAAGAGCCGTCATAACTCGAAAACGGGATGAAAACGAGCAAATTACCTCTTAAGTTTTTCGACTTGGAGATATCCTTAGAAGGAAATTGTATGGGAGGAAATATCTAGTTTTCTTAATTTAAGCTGGAAAGACCAATTGGTTTAAACACATTTTCGTGCATTTGCTCATTTTGTTTGTGGGCCTCTCAGGCCCTAAGTGTGCAATGGTGTGATTTTTTGCTAGGTGTGTTCTGAAGGGTTAAGTGTTCCTCTTTGAAAATGTAAAACAAAAAATCTGCCAAGTTACCTTACCAAAGCGCCAAGCGCTATTTTCTTAGCAAATATTGTTGTTTCTATTCAAGTGACGCGCAGTATATTATTTATATGAATGAAAACTATATAAATGACAACACTTACCACGAATCCCTTGGACCCATATAAACAAATCTATAATCATCTAGTTTCTTATCAACGAGGTATTCATTTAGCCAATCGGATGCAAAATACTTAGGAACTCTGTAAAAATCATAATCAGGCATTAGCGCTTTCAAGTGCCAATCCTTGAGGTAGAGGTTACGATTAGTATCAAAGACAGACTGTTGCCATTGGTCCAGGTAATCAAAGAATTTCATTTCGCATTTCTCATGGCTATTGTAGTATTCTTTGGAACAATTTGCCACTGGCACATGACAATTGCCAATTTTTTGTTTGAGGTATATGAAATTTATTTCGGTGGTTTCGTTGTTTGTGGTGGTCGTTTGTTTGGTCCAATTGCGACGACATTCCCAGTCATTGGATATGGATGTTAGTATGATTGGCCAATTGGCATTCATGTAATTCCAATAGAAATCATTGTATGATAAATCACTTTGTTTTATGCGGGGAATTAGATTTTCATTATCATTGTTTTGTGTTTGATTGGAATTTTGTAATTTTAAATCCAATAAAATTGTTGACATAACTTGCTAGACGACGACATAAAAAAATTATGCTTTTTTCGTTTCCTTGCTTTTCCAATTAATTTTTTTTCTCGTGTTTTTGGCGTTGACGTTTGTTTGACAGTTTTTTATTTTGCAAAAACAAAAAAGGTGTGTTTCCTTGCTTATTTACAAAAAGGAAGTATTTTTTCTAGGCTCTGTTTGGTGTTGAAATAAAAATGTATCCAACTTTTACTTTTTCTTAAGGCCATATTATTCACTAGTTTAAACAATACATCTGGATGTAAACAATGTCAAATGTCAAAAATAAATCCAATTCCATAATATTCACTACTTAAATCCAATCTCGTTAAATCCAAACAAATTTAAACTGCCCAAGTAACAATTTAGCTTTCATAAGGGTCAATGTGCTCTCTGGAGGTCTGTTTAACTTTAAAAATCCAGATGTAAAATTCATTTTCACAGAGTTCAGTTGCTTTGCCAAGTATTTTGAAAAGGAAAACAAAAAAAATATAAATGCAAATCATACAAAATTTATTGAGTAATCACATAATTTTTTTTTTGAGTGAATAAAGGCATAACTACAACGGCCACTTTTTGCAAAAAGTCAAAAAGTGACAATTTTCAAACTCATTTTGTGACAGCAGAAAGCTTATATTTTGGTTTAAAAAACAATTTTTGTAGATTTTTCCAAAAACAAATAGCGCTAGAAAGAAATAAAAAAAATTTAATTTTGCAAATTTCCCACTTTTTCACTTTTTAGGTCATTGTAGTTATACCTTAATATGAACAAAAAATTAAATCCTTGGATTTATGAAATTCAAATGAAATTTCAAATACATTTTTTTTTTTATAGAATTTGACATTCGAAATCTCATTTTGCATTATTACCTATCTCATTTGGACTGTAGTGAAAACAGGCTATTATTTATTTCGTCTTCACTTTTTAAGTATTTTATTAAAGAGCCCCCTTAACTTTGTTTGAATTGTTTCTACTTTTGTTTTATTTATTTTTTCTTGCCAGCAGAATAATACTTTGAACATTATTTGTCGGCACAAAATTAAGTAGAGACTTTTTCTTTACAACGGCTCCAAATATTTAAATTTTGCGCGTGAACTGCGTACTGCTTAAAAAATATTCAAACAAAATTTGTCCAGAGAAAAAATTTGTATGAGAAATGAAATGTTTCCCTGTCTGACTACTAGGCTTTCACTGTTGGCTTTGGAGACTGAAACATTTTTCGTTTCGCTTCAGCTGCATACAGCATACTAGGCTTGAATGTTGACGATAGTTTGGATCTTTATTTTCACATCTTTCTTTATCGGTCTTTATTGGTTTTGCAGCAGATCTAATTCACGGAGAAATGTAGTTCAGTCATAAAAATATTTATGTCAAAAAATGTTAGGTATCTGGCAATGTTATCCAAACTTTATACAAAAATATAAAAAAAACTCTCCACAAAATTACAAATCAAACAGAACTAATGCAAAGTATTTGTTGTTAATTTTTTGTGATAACAATTTTTAATTGATAGATAATTAAAAGTTTTTTAGCAAATTATTATATGATACCCCTTCTTTTGAATAGTGTTTAATTCTTGTTAAGTTCAAGAATATAGGATATCCTTTTTGTTTTTCAATATGCCAGGATTTCTACCCGATTCCGATAGTGAGGATGAATTACCTCCAGGATGGGAAGAAAGAGCTACAGATGACGGTCATGTTTTCTATACAAAGTTCGATTTACAAAATGATTCTATCTGTGACATCATCTTTGTTACCTTTAGATTTTCTTTATTTCCAGTCATCAAAACAAATCAACTCAATGGGTTCATCCCAGAACTGGCAAATCAAAACGTGTATCCGGCGAATTGCCAATTGGTTGGGAGAAAATAATCGATGAAAAAACCAACCGTCCGGCGTTTCTGCAAAAGAGTACCAATCAAGTAACTTACACAGATCCACGTCTAGCATTTGCTGCCGAAGTACCAACCATGAACATTGCCGAGGTACGTCAACGCTTCGATTCTAGCACAACTGCTTTGCAGGTTTTGCATGGCAAAGATTTGTCGGGCAAATTAGCCGTAATAACTGGTTGCAATGTCGGCATTGGCCTGGAAACAGCAAGATCATTGGCTTTGCATGGTTGTGAGGTGATCTTTGCGTGCAGAAATCAACAATCGAGTGAGGAAGCTATTAAAAAGATTGCCACCGAAAAGTCAGCAGCGGGAAGGAAATGTAGATTCATGTTACTCAATTTGAGTTCATTGCAATCTGTTAAGAATTTCTCAAAAGAACTTAAGCAAACTGTTAAGTAAGTAGTTTATGCATGCAAAAGTTAAATGATTTGTGTTTTAACTAAATTGATTATTTTCCAGTCACGTAGATTATCTTATTCTTAATGCTGGCGTATTTGCTTTGCCCTATTCAGTCACGGAAGATGGAATAGAAACAATTTTTCAAGTTAGTCATTTATCACATTTCTATTTGACTCTTGAGCTGGAGAAATTGTTTGATCATAAAACTAGAGTTGTTGTTTTGTCATCAGAGTCACACAGGTAAGATTTTTTTAAGTAACCGTTTGACAGGTAATTATGTTTTAAAAGTCAATTGTGAACATGCACGACGAAAAATCTCATGGATTGTAGGTACAATCATAAAAGATATTTCAAAACACTTCTACAGTCTACACTGAAACTGATGGTTAAAAAAACCAGTGAAGTTGTAAGAATTGGAATATTTTCAGAAAAAACTTGACTGAAAGTCAAACTTACAGCACTGTGAGTCAAACTAAACAAAGAATTAAACACAAATTGGTCGCAAAAAAAATACAAGTAATTAGCTTTATCTCGATAGTCTTAAGTTTTTAGATGGGGAGAGTACGATAACTTAGGCGACAAGAATTGATAACGGTATTCTGTAGATAGATTTGATACGCCTTGGACCTCTTATCTATATATATGATTTTTATTTATTTTTCTATTTATTGAATGCTAATAGAAATTTTTTTTGCTCAATACCTTCGTTTTGGCATTCTATAACATACCTCGAAAGTCTAGAAAAATCTCAAGTCGCGATTTTGAAGGTCAAAGCGCGAAATGGGATTTTCAAAATTAGCAGAAATAGACGATAGTATTATATACACTAGACTGATTCAAAAAAGATTTTTTTTTCTGTTCAAAGCATTGTTGAAAATATTGTTGGAAATGACGAAAAAAAAATACTGTAAAAGTTTCAGGCCTTAATGTTAACATTAAGTACCGCCGCATCGCAAATTTCTATTTCTGGCAAGGTGTCAGGCCCATCCGACGGGTCTGGCAGCTTACAAATATTTATTGAATTAGTTCCCTGAGTATCATATATAAAAATGAAGCTTGAGAAAATAAGTAAAGTTAAACTATTTTTTTCAAAGCTTTAAGGTGTCTGGCAAAAAAAATGGCTGTCGGAATGGGTCTGGCAGTGTTAGTTATACGATTTTGTTCTTGTCTGAGTGCAACCTACACGCCTAGGTTGTTGTTACATCTAATGCAAATTACCCTGTACGAGAATATTTTTCCTATATTAAAAAATTGCAACCTTTTTGAAGTTTTTTTCCTACAGATCAAAAACGGACTGTCAAATCGAAAAACCGTTGATGTAATAATTGAAGGTAATAAAAAGATCTACAACTTTTACTTCAAGTTAATTTTCAAAAAAGCTCAAATAAAAGAGATATGACGAAAATATGGTTTCAAAAAAAAACCACCCTAACTCTTAAACCGAAGGTATAATCGAAAAAAGTAATTTAACATATATTGTAGTAAATTAAATTATCTTCAAGTTTGAATACATTTTTTTCTGTAGATTCAAAAATACATGAGTTATGTGAAAAATTGAAATTTTTATTAAAAAAACAAAATGGCGGCCAAATGACTCTAGATGCGATTGTTCAAAATGTGGTTTTCGACTCGTGTCTTGATACTCTTTCGAGTCCTGAAGTCAAAATGTGTTATAAATTTTTTCCCAGACCTCCATATAACAAAATCTAACTTTCCCGTATACTAAAATGCGTGTATCATATGTGTATATAATACCATCGTCTATTTTTGCTAATTTTGAAAATCCCATTTCGCGCTTTGACCTTCAAAATCGCGACTTGCGGACATGAGATTTTTCTAGACTTTCGAGGTATGTTATAGAATGCAAAAACGAAGGTATTGAGCAAACAAAATTTCTATTAGCATTCATTCCGAGGTTAAACACTTATTTGACTGGATTATAAAAGTTTTTTTTTTTCGAATTCAAAAGAAACTTTGTACATACCCAACCCTGACCACACCCCAAATCCTATAGTGTGCCCAAGCAGGGGGTTACCCATCTCACTTTGATACGACTTGAACTTCATACCTCTACCATTTTTATAAAAAAATAGCGAAATTCTTAGGACCGATTTCAAATGGCCTAAGAGAAGCAACGAAGTTGTCTGAGCGGGACAGAGGACTTAAAAAAAAAGTTAAAATACTAAGAACCCGCGAAGCGGGTCAGGCATGATACTTTTAAGTTAAAAAGCTGTTAATATTGACGAAAATAGTCAAGAAAATGAAAATCTGATAAAAAGGTAAATTTCTTATTTTCAATTTTCTCGGAAACTATAAGGCATAGAAGTATATGGTTTTCAGTATTTGATAAGAAATTGATTGAGGCAGCTTATTTCATTGAATAATTTCATATTTAAAGTCACAGTCTTGGTAAAAATAGTATTTAATGTGTTTTTTTTTTTAACTTTTTTTCCAAATTTTGAATTCGAAGTTGATTATTTCGAGAAAAATCAATTGAAATAACTTGTTTTAAAAACTAGAATTAAGTGTATAATCCATTTATCACTCATAGGTTCCATGAGTTTTGGTATCAAAACGGCGCTAATTGGGTCATCAAGCTCGGTTGTTTTGACCGCCATCTCTACCTACCTACTTCAGCGTGACCATAAGATCTAGATTTTCGAGAATCGGTTAAAAAACCAGTGTTATCACAGGCCTAATTTAAAATGAGTCCAAGAACCTGATATAAATACATTTTAGTAATCTGATTTTCACCACTGAATATCTTGAGGTATATACTATTTTATTCATATTTTGAGTTTTGAATGCTATGTCAATATCATAAAATATCCGCAACCAATGTTAAACATATGTAAATTGCTACCACGTGAAAGGGCTCTGTAACTCAGAATAATTAAATAAAAGCAAAAAAAAAAAAATGCGTAATTTTCCTCCAAAAGCTGCTTCGCAAGCACCGAATCATAATTATCTAGGTCGGAATAGTTTGCCTCTAAGTTTTAAAGATAAAAATAAACCTAAATATTGTAGGTACTGCCTTTCTGTTCTATTTTTTATTTCATGTTTGAGGTAAATTTGTTAGAAAACTGCTTCTACTGCTTAAACGATGGAAAACTGTTCCGCATTCTCATAAAATTACAGATTTGGCACAAGTTGCTAAATAAAACTTAATAAACAAAAAAAAAGAAGTAATTTACATTCAAAATCGGCGAAACTCTAAAAAAAATAGGCAAATATCTTCAGGGCTAAAAGTTTTAGTAAAAATTATTTTCAATTTCTTTAAACAATGATTAGTCAAAAAAAGTTATGGGAAAACCATTAAAACAACGATATTCTCAAAAGTTTCATATTAACGAGAAAATTCGCATCAAAAATTTTTTGTTAAAGGCTGTTTTTTTTCCAAAATTTATTTTCTAGATTACTTTCTGAAAAACTTTTTTTAAGCTTTGAAGTTTTTTTTATTCACTTATAATTCTACTCAAAATCTTAAGTACCTACCTACTTGTTCTTTTACTGAATCGAATTCATACGACTTGCTCGCGAGCTTCATTTTAGTAAGTATTTCATCCATAGCTTTTCAAACAATAAGTTTATAGATTTCAATAAGTGATATAATATTCAGATAGTAAGTGTTGTTGTAAAATTTATCAAAAAGATAGGTACTGCTCTATGACAATAATGTTTGTTCAATTGCCCTTTAGATAATTGTGAAACCTTTGCTGTAAGTAAGTTTCACTTTTTTCTAGCCCAAGGTTACCCAATAAATAAAACGGTCGTTTCCCTGCATTTAATATGATCGCAGGCGTATATGAACGGTGTACATGATATGAAGCATGTGCGTGACCCGTGTTCACGTGAATACTCACGAGTTGTATGCAGTATCTACATACTTTGAAGAGATTAGATACAATTTGAAAAATGTAAACAATGGAACATAGAACTCTTATTGTAAACAATCAACAAAGTACGTATGTATGTGTATGAAAATTTTGAAAATAGGTCAAATAAATAAACACAAATAGAGTTGTTATTGTAGAGCAGAGCATTCTTTAACCATGGTATACCATGTTCTTTAACGATGTGAATATGGAGCAGTTTTTGTCGTTCATTTATCGGAAATGTTTGTTTGGAGTATTTGTAGGTACCTACTTTTGTTTCTCATGTATGATGTTGAAGGGATATTACTACTGTGAACGTGATTGGAAAACCATTACAAATTGTAGTTTTTTTTTTGTAAACAAAAATATGCGCGAATGAAAAAGAAGAAGGGAGTTTTAGACCCGAGTAAAATGAAAAGTGTTTTGGATATGTATTTGTTTTTGTTTGTTTGATTTCACTAAAATATTTTTTTGAAAATTAATAGACATCCAGATATGCTCAAAGACAATTGAAGAACTGAATTTATTTACAAACTTTACCTATTTTGACAAAAAAAAAATCAAAGTTACGTTCATCAAGGTCTGTTATTAACAAGTCTTCAATGTTTGGAAGGCAATCATCAACGTTTAAATGTATGTAAGTCATTTAGAAATTGAAAAATAGAGCATTGATCCATTCAAAATAATAAATAATAATTTCGTCGGATTATTCAATTTTTATTCTCAATGTTGAGGTTATGATTTATGTATGTTTTATTTGGGCTTTAATGATCTTTATTTTTGGATGCAAATAATGAAAAAAACTAATTCATCTTTTTGTTATCCTACGTTTCGATGTTTTCTTTCCAGCTTCCTCGGGGTTTTTGAATGACAATATGGTTTTAAGCACCACTTAAGTCATGTTTTTTGCTTGCAGTATCCAAAAAGATTGTTAGCTTTTGTGGATCGCGTAAATTATTTGTTTATTTTTTAAAAATTTGGTAGTGGAGGTATAACCAAAATGTTATTATGCAGTTTTATAGCCTTATGCCTAATAACGAATTCAGCTTTAAATCGCGGCTTTGCATGGATATTGTAAATTCCAATGTAATATTTTTGTGATATCGTCAAAAAAAGTTTAAAAGCGGGTAATCCGTTGAAGCAGATTAAATTGCATTTTTACATTGAAAAATGATTAACCGGACTTGGGGAGGGACGATTGGAGTAAGCGCATGGAAAAAAACTTCATGAAAGAATAAAATGCAAACAAAGTTGTGTTTAATTTTGTGCTTGCTGTAACCCCAAATTTTAATCTCTTTTAACTAGGTACTATTTAGCAAAAAAACATTTTTGTAAAAACGTTAAGAACTTTCGAAAAAAAAAATAGGTTTGTTTAAAATGTTTGTGACTTAATTAATTTTTAATAAATTTTGTTAATTTGCAGAAAATCTCATCTAGGTCAACTTTTTAAATCTAGCATAATTTTTTTGTTTTTTTATTAACAAATACATATTCTGCATTTTCAAACCTCTAATTGTTATCACCTGAGATCAAACCATTTCTAGTACATAGCTTACTCATATCCATTATCTTAAAAAAAAAATAACCTTCTCACGGTCAATAATCCTACTTTTAAAAGACCATAAATGCATTTGTTACTCATAACTGGTTTATTCACTTGACCTGTCTCAACCACGCTGGCAATTTGTTTTGTTCTAAATTCGCAGCATTCATCACGTATCACACAAAATTCTTTACCCAATAAAAAAATCAAATTCAAACTCCACACAAGCATTGCGTCAAATTATCTGCGATGGGCAAAGTCCACAATAATCTTTGAACTCCTATCAATGTTGTGGTAATTTTAAAAATTACGACGACGAATGTCGATATGGTGACAACGCAGAAACAACAATTAAGCGTATAAATTGTAAACAAAGATGATTGATGGCTCAATGAATGCACAATATAGATACGCCTATACCCCATACAGTTATTCTATATTTAGATATAAAAGATTAGATTTGATTTGATTTGAGATTGATTTGTGTCAACATTTTTATTAAAATTTATTAAAATGGCCATGGATGATCGTTGTTTATTTGATTTCTTATTAGAAGATATCAATGCAAATATTATTTGGGTAAATAAATTTAGAACAAAATATGAAAATTATCGATGGAATCATTCCGTTAAGTGTTTGCATGTTAATTTGTCATTTTAATCATGTTAATAAACATAATTCGGTGATTATTATTAAAATTAACATGCACACGTTTTTGAATTTGATAGTAATAATATCCTGTCTGACTTTTATCCATGAACAATGAGTAAAAGAAATTAAGAATGTTTTTCCATTAATCATTGGTATAGATCGTCTGACATACAAAACAAAATACTATTTTGTTTGTTTATTTTTTGGATATGATGGCAAAAAAGGAAAACCAGTTATAAATGCGAGGCAAACAAATATGCAGCTTTTGCGGTGTTTTAAATGTTACTCAAGAATAATGTTTTTAAAAACATTTAATTCTATGATTATAATCATTTTGGTAGACAGTCTCGTGTTAAAATGGTAACTACCGTAAAACCGGGTGACTTTGGCACGTTTTCAAATTCAAATGTGAATAACTTCTGCAATAATTTTTTTTTTTAAATAAAGATTTCAACCAATTTACCTACTTCGCTCATTCTATAGGTATGATTAATCTTTAAGAAATCTGTCCGACAGTTCTATAGATAAATGCCAAAATATGGGTGGCCAAAGTCACCCTCCATTCCGGGTGACTTTGGCCGGTAGGACGTTTGCTATATTTCCAGTTCAACTACAAGTAGCACGTCAGTCTAATCCAGCCCAAATGAAAGAGCAGATTTTTTAAAACATGTGGGTATTGTTTTTATTTTCGTACACAGAATTGTCGGTTTTTATTTGATTAAAAAAAAAAAACAAAACCTTAAAATTAGCATATATTTTGATATCCTTCAAAGGATATGGATAGCGGTCAACCGTTGGAACAGGAAGTTTCTTCTCCAGATCACTTTTGGTGACTTGTGCAACGTCTTTTTCTCTGGGTATATGAAGCTGAACCCAGCACCTCTTCGCAGGAATGACACTGTAACCTCATCGTTATCAACAGATGCAGCCGACGTAAAATGTTATTTTTTTCTTCACTGTCTTGGCTTCCGGATGTGACTTATTTTTGAGGGGCCGGACTGATCCGTGGTCATTTCTTCAGTGGCATCATCGGGTGCATCTACATTGGGAGAATGTGTTAAAACGCTCGACGATAATGTGAAGTCCGCCATAGTGACACTAGCACCTGGTTCAGTGTTAACTTTTTTCTCTCTTGGCTTCCTGGTTGAGGTATCCGGGGTCCGAAGGCTCTTCATATAGTCCAATACTGAATCGCTAAGGTTCATCATGTTGCTGGAAGTATTATCTGTTCTTGATTCAGTTTTGTCGAGGTTGCTTAAAACTTGTTGCCTATCGCATGGATAAATTCCAATTGCCCGGAAGCCAGATATCATATTTTCCTTTGCCTTGTCGTTCTCATGTAAGCTGTCCCAGACTTTTTTTTGAAGCCTAGGAAACACATCTTTCGGCACTGTTTTGTTTTTCCAGTTTGCCATCTTATACGCTGTTAAGGTTTTTCTCCATAATATTTTAAGAGGTCGAAAGGAGGCTACGTCTAGTGGTTGAGCTGCCAAATGTTGATATGTATGATCTGATAACATTTTAATTATATTGCCAAATATCAGTTTTGTCAATATATACCAATATATAAAAACAAAGTCTAGTGCAAAAATTAAGAGGGTGACTTTGGCCGGGTGGCCGATATGCCGGCCAAAGTCACCCTACCATATGGCATTTTTTATAAAAAAATTAAAATTAATTTTTATGAAATAGTTACAAGGTTAGAATGAAAGTAATTCAACTTGCAAAACAATACGCATAGCGGAGTTAAAGTCATTTTGCAATCCTATTTCTGCAACATGTTCAAACCATCCAACACTTTCAGGTAATTTTTTTTTTAGCATTTTTAAGAAAAATAAATTTTAGTATAAATGAATATCTAATTTTAATTTAATAAAGCTAGTATGATCACTTTTTAATTCATCAAATTATACGAATTTACAAAGAAACTTGAAAAAAATCAGACAAGTCCTTCATATATTAACAATTTTTTAAAAAGTGTCCATGTCAAAGTCAAAGTCACCCGCCAGGCCAAAATCACCCGGTTCTACCGGTATTGAGTTATTAAAGCAGTATAGTAAAATATGTAGTAAGATTTAGCTATGAAGCACACATGAATCGCATTTTGCACTTAACTCACAAATTTGTTACCAAAAACAAGACTCACGTTTCGTCTCTTGACAGATTGTATATAGTCAGTGAGTTATTCAAGCACAGAGAAAAAAGACCACCTAAAAACAAGCTGATTTCTACATGTTTTTTTTTTTTTTCCAAGATGACTTTTGTCTTAAATTAAACGGACAAGTCTTCTTAATATCCATGTGCCAATTTAAAAGAAATTCGCTTAATTTAAAAGAAAAATCATGTTATTTTTATGTGGAAACATTTTATTTAAAAAATTCGATTCAAAAAAAAAAAAAAAATATACAACTCACTTCCAAATAAAAAAAGTGCTATGATTTTAAAATCGACTTAGTTATAGGTGAACTGCTTCTAAGCCAATTGTAGATTAAGAAGTTATGTTTTTTTAATTATTAATTTACTTCTTTGTTAAAATTAAATTATGTATTATGATTCCTTAATGTTTAATCATTTATGCCATAATGTTTTACCCTTTCGGGACGAAATTCAGATGATGAAGTTTCAGAATTTTTCTCATATTGGAATTGGTTAAGGACATTTAAAAAAATATTAAATCACAAAAAAAAAATGACAGATTCTGAGCATTTTTGAACTTTTGATGGTACACATGCGTACCGTGCGTTCCGAAATGGTTAGTGAATTTTCGACGCATTAAATGTTTATTATTTTTAACTTGTTCAAATTTGATTTTGAAATTAATTTATTTTATAAAAAATATATAGTATTGGAATAACTTGATTGAAAAAGGTATAATTTTAAAACGGTAAATTTTGTCGTTGTTTTTTTTTTTATATTTTCTTTGATTTAAAGTCATATTTTTTTAATTCCATATCCCTCTTAAACTGGTTAACATGTATTCCACCTCCCATCATATAAAAAACTAGCTGACCCGGCGGACTTCGTTCCGCCATTTCTGGTATTTATTTCTAATTTTCGACTCTGTAATTATTTAATTTTCAAATGAAAAAGAGGATCAAAACTTGAAGAGTTCATAAAATGAGTTTAAAAATATTCACTTTTAAACTTTTAGCAAAAGTGGCCTATGCAAAATACTAATGCATGCGCATAACTAAAACCTATATTTTCTATTAGTTTGAGATTTTTTGCAGGCTTTTAAAAATTAAAAAAAATTAAAAAAAACTACTCAAAAATTTTCCTAAAAATTAGTTGTTTTTCAAAAACTCATATTTCAAAATGAAGTGCCTATGAAAAAAGTCCGTTTGAGACACCTAATTTTTTTTTAAGTATCGTTCCAATGGTGTAACTCTTATTTCTGTAAAAAAATTTCCCTACCTGTAATAAGACTTTTGTCGAATGTCAACCACATGTTTTCACTACAACTTAATTTTGAATTTTTTTAGAATTTTTTCAATTCGTTTTTCAACCTTAAAAATAAATTTATCTGTCATTTAAAAAAAATTCAACTCTCTTCACCTTACCGTTTAGGAAATAGTCGGATTTCTTAAGAAAAAAAATTTTATCTCGGTTATTTATGAAATATTCCCAACAATGTTACACCATTTTGAAAAGAGAATTGAACAAACCAACTTTTAAGGCAACTTGCCGAAACATCGTAGTGTATATTTTTTACACTACGGCTCATTGAATTAGAGTCATGTAAAATTTTTTAGTACTAAGTTGGGTAAAAAAGTAATATTTTCTTTAAAACTGATGCAGCTGAGTTAAAATTTTTGAATGCATTTGATAGCAGGGTTATTCAAGGTTCCGTAACAAAAGAAAAAAATGAGAAAAATTAAGATTTGTAGTCACGGCACATGAAAAACCGTCACAGGGTGACCATTTTTTCGACTTTTTTTCAAATGCTCATAACTCCCAAAATATATGGCTGCGATTTTTTTTATTATTTTTCTGATAACTGTCATCACCTATCCTATCTACCGTTTTCGTTTCGACGTAAACTTTTGGGACACCCTGTATAAGATTATTCATTAAACGTTTCACTACCAATCTGGTGCCATTGCTGACCCGGCGGACTTCGTCCCTCCTTTCCTAGTATTTATTTTCAAATTTTAGCCCTGTAATGTGTAAAACTTATCCAATACAAAAAAAAATCGGTTCACTTGGTTCGGTTGATATTTGGAGCACAAACTACTAAAATTCATTTTGGCTATTTAGGAAATTCAATTAGCAGTAATTTTTTTTGAAAATTTATGTGTGTCCTAGTGACAGATCAAACAAAATATTTTTTACTATTTTGAAATAATTTCATGTTTTAAATTTCTATATTTTTATCCAATAAAGGCTCTGGTTTATTAAATTTTGTTTTGTCTCAAACTATAGTTTGGTTTGACGTTTTGCAATTGTATATTGTAGTGTGTGTGAAAATGTATGTGAATCCGTCTCAAAAAGAGATTTGAAAAGATCGAATCTTCCGGAATCTTCCGGAAAAGTAGCAAATTTTTTTCAATGCAGGTTGATTCGACTGCAGATTGAATTTTTGGTTGTTTGGAATTCGAAATAAGGTTCTTAACACATTTTTGTAAGTTTTCAGTAGTATTTTAGTTAGTAAAATCAGTTTACTTTTAAACTTTTACTTTAGAACTTATGTAAGGAAGATTATAAAAATACTCATTTAGTGCACCACAAAATTAGTTTTCAACTCCTTCAAACTTTTTTCAATAAATATTTCAAAATGGCCTTTTAAAAATTCGGCACTTCAAAAATTAGGCTTTTAAGAAATACGGCTATTTGCCAATACACTTGTGGCGACATCTCAAATTTCATCGCTGAATTCTCAATTTATTTGACATTACTTTAAGTCACTCATTCTTTTAAATTTCATTCATTTCTTTTAATTTTTTTTATTTCCTTTTTCTATCAAAATATTAAATGTATAAAGAGAAGGCTTAACCCAAAATCTTTCTTCTTGATAATCATATACGCCTCGTGGCTACAATCGAAATTTGTATACTTAGTTAGTAAGTTTAAATTTTATTAAATTGGATTATTTTTAGATGAAAGTTCGCATCTTTTTATTAAATTAAACGACTCCACACACTTAAATAATACAACTCTTTACTTTACAAATTTAAATAATGTGTACCTATGTTAAATTTTAAATAAAACTGATGAATTGGGCAGTCATTACCCGTTAGCAGTGTGCATTAGATTATAATTTCATCTTAAAAGCCAAGTAACATGAAGTCAAGTCCAACTTAAGACAGTTGAATGATTTTAAACCCCAAATATTGAATTTGCTTATATTTTGACATCAGCGTCACCTTCCGGGTCCAAATATAAAAAAAATTGTCTCGAATGAACCTTATCAACAAAAATTCACAAAAATTCACAAAAATCTATACAGTCTTTCGGACTCCAAATATGGAATTTCACTATAACTTGACAACAGCGACACCTACCGGGTCCAATTATAACACAAAACCTGTCTGGGATGGACCTTATCGCACACCCGAAATTTCACAAAAATCTGTTCAGTCATTCGACCCCAAGTACGCAATTGCATATAACTTGACAACAGCGCCACCTACCGGGTCCAATTATAGCACAAAACCTGTCTCGGATAGACCTTATCGCACACACAAAATTTCACAAAAATCTGTTCAGTCATTCGACCCCGAACACGAAATTTGCATATAACTTGACAACAGCGCCACCTACTGGGTCCAATTATAACACAAAACCTGTCTGGGATGGACCTTATCGCACACACAAAATTTCACAAAAATCTGTTCAGTCATTCGACCCCAAATACGGAATTTGCATATAACTTGACAATAGCGCCACCTACCGGGTCCAATTATAAAACAAAACCTGTCTTGGATGGACCTTATCCCACCCACCAGATTTCAGAAAAATCTATCAAGTCGTTTAGAAGGAGTAGGGTCACAAACAAACGCACAGGAGAATTATATATATAAGATGGTTTCTTTGGCTTCTCTATAAGAATTACTATTTTTTTTAATTATATTTAACCGCCCAAATTATCGTACTACCCTCTCCGTGTTTTTATATTAAAGCTCTGCCAATTTTAAATTCTATTCTACGCATTCAAACTTAAATTATATTCTTTTATTCTATATAATATATTTCAAATACAAGTTTAACAATTGAAGAAATGTATTCTGAATCAATTTATATGCTACATTTATTGTTTGATACACTGCATAAATTAAAGTATGTATAAATAGAACCACATTATAGGTAGTCAATTATCAATTCATAATAATTACTTCAAGTATTAAAAAAATATCGTTTAAGAGTGCAGTCTCAATTATTATTATACAAACAGTTTTGATTTTTGTTTGTATTAAAAAAATATATTTTTTTTTTACTACGGAAACAAACGTTTGCAAACATCCATGTCCAAACGCACAAGGCCTCACCCAGAATCAGTGCGGCGGCAGCATCAACAATTGAATGTCTGCGTTTAGTCACGTACAATTTTTCTCTTCCTTTTAATACCGGCTTCTCACATATGTTTTTGTGTATATTATGTACCTACTGTAAGATTTATTAATTCCCCCTTTTCAGATTCTCTACTCTACCCGCAGATCATTTGACCGAACAGCATCTTTCACCGCCTGCGTCCAAATTTTGGAGCATGATGGCATACAACAATGCCAAACTGTGTAACGTGCTGTTTGCCATGCATCTTGCTGAGGTAATTTCTTCTTTTTTAATGACTCATATGCGAGTAAATTATACGAAACCCAATACTCTTACTCACTTGATTTTTAAATTTGAACATAGAAATGGAAAAACCGAGGAATATCTGTGTTTTCTGTGCACCCAGGTAATATGGTCTCAACGAATATAATGCGCAATTGGTGGTTCTATCGTTTGCTCTTTGCAATTTTTCGACCATTTACTAAATCAGTGGTTTGTATTTTTTAAGATGAAATTTTGTTGTTGTCGTTTAAATCAGTGCAACTTTTGGTTTATTTTTGGAATATCTCCTTTTTCTTTGCAGCAACAAGCCGCAGCCACATCGGTCTACTGTGCAACGGCCACTGAACTCACTGGCCTCACTGGATTATATTTCAATAATTGTTTCTTCTGTGAGCCAAGCAAATTGGCACAAAGTAAAACATTGGCTGAACAATTGTGGCAGTTGAGTGAGAATATGATTAAGGGCATACTATCTGAGCAACAATGATGATTTGTGTAGTCGATAGGTCATATATAGCAATTTGGATGGTTAGATATGGGTTCGATGGAATCATTACGACTACGAGTTTGTGTTTTAAATGCACTTGCTTGTCTTCTTCATCAAATATGTTGTGGCTGCCTATGTAATTAGTGAATTAAAATTAATTAACTCGTTTTTGCCTTTAATTTATTTTATAAATACAAATATGTACCAAATAAACTTTTCAAACACAAAAAGAGTATGTTGTTTAAATATTTAATTTAAGGTGGTTAAACGGGCGACATTGGAAGCATTAAAAAAACTGAAGCTCGTGTCTGTAAGACAGTTTGAGTAGAAACAGGGGCTATTTTGATAATAGGTAGACTTAGCAATAAGTAATAAATAAGAATATAAGCCAGTGGAAAGATGACCCAACCAAGGAAGCATCCTACAATAAGTACTTTCCTGAGAAGTCGAAATAGTGTAAGAAAGTTACGGTTTAGGATGAACCAAAATAATGATTTTCTTTGACCTACCCCATCCATTAGGGTAAGCGTTGACGCGGCGGATGGGGTTTAAGGTGACAGTGACTACATGCAATCGAAAACTAGTTTTCGCAGAAGGGTCTTCTGTAGTCAAGAGTTCGAAGTGGAGTAAGCACTTCCAAAAAATGACGGTAGCTGAAAAACTAGGTGTAGAATAACAATAGAATAACAAACCAAACGTTTCTTCGAGGTCTAGTTGCTAAGTTATTTGCATTCTATACATTTTTTATTTATATTCGGAGGGAGATATCTGTGGACCAAAGTCTGGAAACAATTTTTAGTTTATACATAGATATGAATTCGCAATGAACTGGGTCTATGCTTTCAGCTAAAAAAATTACAAATTTAATTTTTTCAGATTTTCGAAAAAAATCAAGGGTTACCCCTTGTCTCATAAAAAAAGGAATTTTCAAAAATGTTCTCTAAATCCATCGAAGAAGACATCAAAACAAAGGACTCTTTAGACTCTATTCATAACTAACAACCAAAGGGTTGTAGGAGTTCGGGTTACTGAATTATTTGTAATCGAAATATTTTTTTTTCTTCCTTCATTCGGAAGAAGATATTTTCGGATCAAAGTCGCGAAACAATTTTTGGGTTATAGATATGAAATCACAGTGAACAGACCCATCACCCATGCATTCAGCTAAAAAAAATTACAAATTTATTTTTTTTCAGATTTTCGAAAAAAATTCAAGGGGTACCCCTTGTCGAAAAAAAAATTCTTAGCAACTTAAGTGCAACTATAATCTATTTTTAGCATTTATTAAACAAAATTATAAAATTTTATTATTGATATCCTTGAATTTTATGTTGATAAGAAAAGTTTTTGAATAGTTTAGTGGCATATACATAAGCATATAATTATAATAAATCGTTTTTCCGATTAGGTTTTAATTATTATTTTTATAATCATTAATTGATACTATTTTCATGTACATATATACATTTTTCAATTGCAGATCTGAGATAATTTATTTAAATTTTTATAAATTACTATCTTTATACATTGTATATAGGTAACAATTAAAATTATCAAAAATTTAAATAAATTAGAAGTAGGTACGTAAGTGCAGAGAAATTAACTATGTACGTAGAAAACTTAAATATTTAATTTTTACTTGCGATATAGGTACTATAGGGCAAGTTTAGGATTCGTAAAAAAAATCGAACTCGAGATAACAATTTTACATAATATTACGATGATGGAGAATGCCAAAAAAGTGGGTCCGGCAATTCTGTCTGTCTGTCTGTCTGTGTTTCTGTCTCTATCTGGAGCTGCAGCCTAAACGAGTGAAGTGATTTTCTTCAAACTTGGTAGTTAGCAGTTTTTGGTGATTCCCTAGAGGGGAAATTAAAATTTTTTTTTTATGACCAAAACTAACGGTACCTGTCATATAACGGAAATAGAAAAGTTAATTTTTTTCAAAAACGACTCTAACGATTTTGATTAAAATTTTTGTGTGTAGTACTACACATAAGAGCCAACTTTTGAAATAAAAAAAATATTTTTTGTACCGTTATTAACGGTACCTGTCATAGAACGGTTTTTTTCGTTTCTGAATATCTCGTACAACATTAACCCGATTTAAATGAAAATTTTTATACAAAAGTGTGTAAGTAAAGATAATAATAAAATTTTAGAAAATTTTCAAAAAACGAATTTTTGGTTTTTTAAAAAATATTTCAAAATTTTTTTTTGAAAAATCAATTTTTTGAAAACGGATCAATGAAAAATTTTGAAATTTAGTTTTTATGTGTAAATTAATTATTTCTTCAAAATGGCATACCAACTTTTTTTTTTTTAAATGTTAAAAAATTTTTATACATAAAAAATTATTGTTTTTAAAAACGGCTCCTACAATTTTCGAAAATTTTTTTCTAAAAATACGTTTTTATACAAGAAATAAAATGGCATAATTTTTTTTTTTTTAAGATAATTTAAAACGGAGTTTAATTGATTATAAAAACAGATTTAATTTTTTTATACTACTTATGAAATTTTAAATTTCTTGAATAAAAAGCTTTAACATTATTGTTACTTTAAGCATAAGAGCAAGTACGTGCGACCCCAGTCGTGCAATTTATTTTTCTTATAAACTGAACTTATTAAAAAAAATCAATTACGTTACCGAATAAAGTTAATTCTTTTTTCTTATCTTTATTCATCTTATAACTTATTGAGTCAAAATTATTGGAAATCAAAGTTCAACTTATTCTTAATTAAGCTCCACACTTCCATAAAAACTTTTAGTATTTATAAATTTAAATAATTTTTGACAAAGGAGAATGGGCATATTGGACGTTTGGCGGCCAGTAATGAAATTGGTATCAAATGAAAGAACTATAACGTAGGAAAATTTTTTACTATGGCCGTTTCGTTGTATTGCATTTGGAATGGAAGATATTGCAATATTAGTGTTGTTAATGCATCGAGCAATATGTGAAGGGCAAATTGAATTACTATTTTAATTAAATTATGAAATATGATTTTATGTCATTTTTTCTATGATTTAAAACCTCAATCTTGAATATCCGACCAATGGAACTCAAAATATTAGCTTTTTAAACCAACCACTTCAAGATTTTTTTTTAAAAAATAAATAAAAAATTGAGAAAAAAGTCTTAAAATAGACTCGAAATTGATGTTTTAAAAAGCCAATATTTTGGGTTCTATTGGTTGGATATCCAAGATAAAGGTCTTCAGGTTCAGGGAAAATGACAGATTATCATATCTTGCACTTAAAATACACGTTCAATTTTAAACATTGAGACAATTTGCATTAACTTTTAAATGCAAAAATGCATTTTATCGATTTGTGAAGAACGTAAGAAGGATAAAAATTCTGCACAATGTATGTAAGACTTAATTACATCAAAAAATAACAAAATCGTTCTTGGCCGCGGAACGTCCAAGTTCCATACAAAATTGCCCATTCTCCTTTCTGCACTTTTATCCGATAGATTTGTGGCTACAGGTCTATTCTGCTATTCAATTCGCGTGAGTCGAAAGATTTGCTTCATTAATCCCATCAAATCGTCAGTTCAAGGGAAAAACTCACTAACTGCTATTGAAATCCTATGCAGTTAGTAAGTTTTTCCTTTGAACCGACGAAATTGAATGAATAGCCTTTTTTAATTATTATTTTATAAGAAAAAAAATTCCGCTTTCCTATGAATAAAAAAGTTTTGAAAATCTTGTTTTTGGGATATCTACAAAAATTAAAAATATTTGATAATTAGATCGTAAAACTACATTTGCATGCTTATTACCTTTTCAATAGAGCAAATTGTTTAAATTTTAATCGAATACAAAATTTCAATTTTTTATATTTTTGAGAAAAGGTCATTACAAAAAAGCAGTTTTACGACATGTACAGTGGTGGCAAAATAATTAGAAACGTTCTTATTTGTTTACAAAATGTTATTTTTTCTTACTATAAATACAAAATATTTAACAAATTTTTAGCAAACATGAGTGATAATACAATCCTTGTAACATTTTAGGAAAAAAATTTTAGAATTTATCCAACAAAAGAAAAATATTGCAAAAAATCTAAAATATAGTCCAATTTTGTGTGGAAATATAATTAGAAACACTGAGGAAAAATTACTAAGAAATATCCTGTTTTTGATTTTTAGCATTTACATTTGCCAAACTTGGTCAATTAATTAAACGTACAATTAATAAAAAGGACTATCACCAACTAATTTCTATTAGTTGGTTAATGTGGTTGCAGTCCTCGAAAAATGCCACATGTTCCAAAATAAGAAGAAAAAAATAAGATGAAAAATAAAGAAACAAAAAACCTCTCCATCGTTCTTAAACGTCAACCCTAAGAAAATTTATATTGCATGTACCTATTATGCAGGATTGCCTTGTATGTAATGAATTTTTTTTTATATTTCGAAGAAATTACGGTAAAAAGTCCTTAAAAACATTTTTTGTCAGAATTTATTTGATTTTTTTTTTGTTGTTTTCTTCCTTTTTATTGAAAGGTCCTAGTTCTTTTTTTTTTATTTTGGTACCTGAACTGATTTTACCGATATCAATCTACTTAAACGCAATCAATGTCCTGGAGGGATGTTGGGAGAGAACTACATCATCATCATCAACAACATCCACATCCTGGGTTATCATTATCTTGGTGATTGAGTATGGAAAATGCGCGCGCTTTTTTTTTCTCTTCCTTTTATACATTTTTTATTGAATTTTTTGATGCATTTTTTATACCTACCTGAAATCCTGTACAAGGATAATTGCAATTGTGCACGCAAACAGCGTCTTTTTCGTGATTAATGACTTGTATTTGTTCTTCTGAGACAGATTGGGGGAATTATTTTGAATGCAGATAAAGAAATTTCTAATAAAAATGTTAAGGATGCCCCCAAGATGTTTGCACAAAAGAAAGTCGAAGGATATCAGTGTCTAATTTATGCGTTACATTTTACGAAAATGCAAAGAAGATACAAAAGAGATAAACAGATACTTTTTTTTAAGAAATAAGGACTTTGTTTTTTTAAGGATGCCTGAGAACTAATTTGAATGTCCTGTCCCTGCCAATTGTTAAGAATTTTATTGCTTCAGTTACCAGAAGTCAGTTTTTTTTAAAGATTGTTTCCAATTTTTTACGACGTTGGTCGGTCCTGTGGTAATTTCTAAGGATTTTTTACCTGAAATTTATCTACGTGTTGTTTTTATTTCTAGTATTTTTTTTACGACTTTATTGTTTTATGGATGTTTTAAAAATGGATAGAAAAAAGTCTTAAAACATTTTGAGAGTAATTTTTAACATCTCAATGCGAATCGCAATTAACGCGCCTACTATAGATAATCACGCATATCCTTGATCCCGAATAATTTTTAAAATGTATAGTTTTTGTTTTTTTGTTTGAATTTGTATTTTATTTTATTTTTTTACGATGCTACCTATGTTCTTAGAAGATCACACGGTGCGTGTAACTCTTCGTTTTTTTTTCTTCTTCTTTTTTTTTACCATGAACAGACGGAGGAATTTGGAAAGATAAATCCATAAAAAGGATGCGTGAGATGTTTTATGATTTAATTTATACTTTTTAACACCCGCACCGCAGGATATTCTCAATTTTTTTTATGATATACGTAAAAAAATAAACAAAAAATTGACTTTTCAGCCAAAAATAGTTTGGTTTTTTTTTTACGATAGTTATGTTTCCTCAAAAATATGCAAAAGGTAGGCAACATTTTATGATGTAGGTATGTTTTATTATTGGGTGTTTTGTTTAGTTTTGTAATTTTGGTAATTTGCATATCCGATTTTAGGATATCCAAACACATTTTTAAGAAACAAAAAAATTGAAATTTTTTGTTTCTATAAAATATTAATGTTACGGAAATCTCCAAGGGCATTTATAAAAATATACTTTGCTTTGTTCTTTTATTGTAAAAAAAAAACTTTTTGAAAGTGTTTTTTTTTTTTGATAATCATTTTTAGCAAAAAAACAAAACCGACTTCCATGGATCAAAACTGCTTTTTATGGTTTTTAAAATAGTTCCTATGGCTAAAAGTAAACGAAATTGAAATGGGACCACACTGCAACCAGCAGCTTTCCAATACAAAAAGAATTATCAAAATTGGTTCACTCAGTCCAAAGTTATGAGGTAACAAACATAAAAAAAAAAAAAAAAAATACAGACGAATTGAATACCTCCTCCTTTTTGGAAGTCGGTAAAAAATAATAAAACGTTATTAACAATATTCCTGACACACCAACCCCTTATATTTTAGAAAAAGAAGGTGCAATAAAGAGGAGATCCTTAGTAAAACATCAAGCGCTTCAAATACCTCTGTTAAAAAATATTTCTAATATTTTTTATTCATATTAAGAACATACAAACATTTTGAAAAAAAGAGCGTGTTTCTAATTATTTTTCCACCACTGTACATACCTTTAAACGTTCAAATTGTTTTAGAAGAAGGACCTTATCTTTTAAACACAAACTTTAACCGAAATGGTAAAATTTGTTCTCGGGAAAAAGCTTTTCTGTAATAGTCCTACGGTAAATTCTCGTGAAAAATGTTTATTTTCTCTTCAAGGCTGTCTAAATTCTACATTCCACAAATTGGAATGGATTCTAAGTTGAAAGTTGATTAAAAAAGCCGTTAGGACTGCAGCTCTACAATAAAATATTGCGGATTTTTTTTTCGCGATTCGAAATATATCAAAGAAAGGAATTCGGGATAAGGCCGAGTATTTGTTAGATCCATGTTTTGATAATAGTTGCGTTCCTTTGAAAACATTTCTCTACTGCTTAGTACTTAAAGTTGCTTCATCTACTCTTTCTCTACTGAAAACGTAGTTCAAAGCAGCTTTAACTACTAAGCAGTAGATAAATGTTTCCAAAGAAACGCAGCTACTATTACAGAATCAGGAGGTTGATTTTTCTCCAATTTGAAATTTATGAGAATTTCCCATCACGAATTTCGAGATAGGTTTTGTGTTAAGTTTACTTGTGAATTTAAGTTTTTAATGAAAAATGTACCTTTAATTAAACACCAAATTCATCTCATTGCTCAATATTCTCTTCACCTTTGAATTAATTGAAAAATCCACCTTTGAAATGAGTTTGCTTCTTTTCCATTTCAAACTTAAAACTTTAAAAACAAATTGTTGAGAACACCAACATCTTTCCATCAAGAACAAAAACAAAAAAATCATTTTTTTCTTTTTCAAATTTTTGATAAAACATTTTTATTTTCTAAAATCAATTTAAAATTTCTATAAACTACATTTTGTTAGATTGCGAAAAGCAGTCTTTAAAAAAATAAGTTATTTTACATAATTATAATTCGCAAATCTATTATGATAAAGCATCTTAAATCCTTATTTTCTAACTAATTGGTAGGTGGTATTCTTAAAAAACAAAAAAACACAGGAACTTATTCGAATAAAACTCGACTAGACTAGAAATCTGACACTCGGCCCTTTCTTTCCCAATCACCATAGCGAGTGGGTTCTGGTCCAGCAGGTCCACCAACTTCGCCGGTGTAAGGATTGGTATTGTTTGGCCATGGTTTGAGTGGCTCCTTTTCTTGGTATGGATGTTTGCCGACAATTTCATCCAATTTGCCAATTGGAGTTTTCTCACGCATTTTCTTTTGGAATTCGGTTAATCGAGCACTAACTTTTGGTTTTTCTGTTGAAGGTCCAGCTGATTTGGTTGAATAACAAGTTGCTATTTTTTTTTTTTTTTGGGAAAAAGATGACAACAAAAATTGAGGTTAGAAATGAATTTTGTCAGAACACATAAAAAAGGTTGAGAATAATTTCATCACATTTTTTACACAAATTTAATTGCAATTTTTTTTAGTTTTTTCATCTTTACCTTGTTTAGCAATTTGTGTTAAAAGTTCACAGTGAGTTTTGGTGCATCTTACAACGATTGAACTCATTTTGATTGTTTTTATTTTTTTTTTTCAATTAGATTTAAAATGATTGGAAAATATATATAATTATTATTTTTCTCGATTGGAAAATATAGGTCTTATTCGCTTAAAATCGACGAACTGAATGATGAATTGTTTACGTTCTCACTTGGTTTTAAATACTGCGCCGGAGGAGAGTTTGGTGACTTGGTGTACGCGTCGAGCGACAGCGGGTTAACAAAAAAATAAATAGATAACAAGACAAACAGCTGGCTGCTCTGGGTTGGTCTTGCGACTTGGATGGTTAACTCGAGACTTGCACGTGAAGTTGTGGACGTCCTTAAATGCACGTAATCAGAAAACGAGATGCTTTTCCAAAATGAGAAAAATATACACAAGTTGAGTTGAGAAACAAACTGACATCGATTTATTTTTGTAGGCTATGCTGCAAACGTCACGTTTCATAGGTTGTGCTTTTTCCAATGAAGTGACAGCTTAAAAGCTTTTGACATTTGAAGTGGAGAGATAGTGAATACAAGAACCATGGATAGATTTGATGAAATGAAAATAGAGATGTCGCTAGTTCATTTTAAACAGGGTGCTCCATAAAAAAAAAACAATTTTCTTAAAGCGATTATTTTTACGAGCAATACAGGGGGTAATTTCGTAACTCGATTATCGTCAGACAGTAACATTTGGATCATTGACATACTATAAATGCACTGCTATGTACTATGTAGTCGTGCGAATTTAATGAAATGACATAACATGACATGACATGACATGACATGACATGACATGACATGACATGACATGACATGACATGACATGACATGACATGACATGACATGACATGACATGACATGACATGACATGACATGACATGACATGACATGACATGACATGACATGACATGACATGACATGACATGACATGACATGACATGACATGACATGACATGACATGACATGACATGACATGACATGACATGACATGACATGACATGACATGACATGACATGACATGACATGACATGACATGACATGACATGACATGACATGACATGACATGACATGACATGACATGACATGACATGACATGACATGACATGACATGACATGACATGACATGACATGACATGACATGACATGACATGACATGACATGACATGACATGACATGACATGACATGACATGACATGACATGACATGACATGACATGACATGACATGACATGACATGACATGACATGACATGACATGACATGACATGACATGACATGACATGACATGACATGACATGACATGACATGACATGACATGACATGACATGACATGACATGACATGACATGACATGACATGACATGACATGACATGACATGACATGACATGACATGACATGACATGACATGACATGACATGACATGACATGACATGACATGACATGACATGACATGACATGACATGACATGACATGACATGACATGACATGACATGACATGACATGACATGACATGACATGACATGACATGACATGACATGACATGACATGACATGACATGACATGACATGACATGACATGACATGACATGACATGACATGACATGACATGACATGACATGACATGACATGACATGACATGACATGACATGACATGACATGACATGACATGACATGACATGACATGACATGACATGACATGACATGACATGACATGACATGACATGACATGACATGACATGACATGACATGACATGACATGACATGACATGACATGACATGACATGACATGACATGACATGACATGACATGACATGACATGACATGACATGACATGACATGACATGACATGACATGACATGACATGACATGACATGACATGACATGACATGACATGACATGACATGACATGACATGACATGACATGACATGACATGACATGACATGACATGACATGACATGACATGACATGACATGACATGACATGACATGACATGACATGACATGACATGACATGACATGACATGACATGACATGACATGACATGACATGACATGACATGACATGACATGACATGACATGACATGACATGACATGACATGACATGACATGACATGACATGACATGACATGACATGACATGACATGACATGACATGACATGACATGACATGACATGACATGACATGACATGACATGACATGACATGACATGACATGACATGACATGACATGACATGACATGACATGACATGACATGACATGACATGACATGACATGACATGACATGACATGACATGACATGACATGACATGACATGACATGACATGACATGACATGACATGACATGACATGACATGACATGACATGACATGACATGACATGACATGACATGACATGACATGACATGACATGACATGACATGACATGACATGACATGACATGACATGACATGACATGACATGACATGACATGACATGACATGACATGACATGACATGACATGACATGACATGACATGACATGACATGACATGACATGACATGACATGACATGACATGACATGACATGACATGACATGACATGACATGACATGACATGACATGACATGACATGACATGACATGACATGACATGACATGACATGACATGACATGACATGACATGACATGACCGAAGCTTTGAGATGTGACAGATAACTTCGAAAGAGTTTTTATAGCTCTTCAAAACAACAAAAAACAAAAGTTAGTTTTGATTTGATTTATATCATGAATTTTACCTTATAATTATTATTCAGTCAAAATCATAAAATGTCCGAGCGAGATTATTCAATTTCATAATCATTTTTAGCAAAAAAACAAAACCGACTTCCATGGATCAAAACTAGGTTTTATGGTTTTTAAAATAGTTCCTATGAAAAAAAGTGAACGAAATTAAAATGGGACCACACTGCAGCCACCAGCTATCCAATACAAAACGAATTATCAAAATTGGTTCACTCAGTCCAAAGTTATGCGGTAACAAACATAAAAAAAAAAAAAAAAAAAATACAGACGAATTGAATACCTCCTCCTTTTTGGAAGTCGGTAAAAAAGCAAAAAAATATCCCAGTGTGTTCCTTGTTCCAGAGAAGATTCTTGTCGTGATAAATTTTACTTCTGTAAAATTCCTATAAAACTCGAAGAATTCTAGGAATGTACGGGAGCTAAAATTAAGCTCATTTTGCATACTAGGCTTTTTTTTAAATAATTCAATTTTCTTTCATTAAATAAATAAAAAAAGTAATCACCAGATACTGTTTTGTGTTAACCAAGACTTTTCATTTTCGCATAAAAAAAAATCAAACAGTACTTATTTTGACGTTTTGTAAATTTCAAATTTTGACATTTGAAAATTTTCTCTCCTCGTTTTCTCACAAGGTACACTCCATTTTGCGGTGTTGATCTACTTCGTTCGATTTTTTAAAATATAAAAACAAGTTAGTTATATTTCTATTTAATTTTAACAAATACTTTTAATCAATTCCAACCCAATTAAATATCCTATTTAAAATCAATTCATACTTATTTAAGTTCAAAATTAATCATAAATTAACAAACATAATTTTCTAACCTCAAAGTGATGAAATCGCCATAGAATTCATGAAAAAGATTATCATTTTTCTTTTATGTAAATTGATGAAATAACATTTTATACCATACATTATTTCTAGATCATAAAAATATGGCTGCACAATTCTTCAATCGCATTGGCCAATTGGGCTTGGGAGTTGCAGTCATCGGCGGAGTTGTCAATTCTGCATTATATAACGTCGATGGTGGCCACCGGGCGGTTATATTCGATCGGTTTACTGGAGTCAAGCAAGAGGTTGTCGGCGAGGGTACACATTTCTTTATTCCATGGGTACAACGTCCAATTATCTATGACATTCGTTCGCAACCCCGAAATGTGCCAGTTGTAACTGGAAGTAAGGATTTGCAAAATGTCAGCATCACACTTCGTATTTTGTATCGTGCAATTCCCGATCAATTGCCCAAGATTTATACTATTCTTGGTCAAGATTATGATGAGAGGGTATTGCCTTCAATTGCTCCTGAAGTACTTAAGTCTGTTGTTGCTCAATTCGATGCTGGGGAGCTCATTACACAGCGTGAGGTAAGTTTTGTTGTTCTTTTTTCTTTTTAAGCTTTGATATGCAATTATGAAAAATAAAGGTAAAATGCAATGGAATCCACAATTTTAAAAAGACCATAAATTGTAAATTGTTAGACCGAGAGCTCACTGCAGATTTTTGGTGAGAGTGATAGCAAAAATTTATGGGTATTTTTATTTATATGAATGAGATGAGCAATTCATGCAGTCCCTAGTAGAAGCTTTTAGAAATCAGGGTGCCATGACATTGCAACTTCTAAAAAAATAATTATGGTATCAACAAATGGCTAGTACTGAGATACAAAAAGTTTTTTTTTCAGGCACTTAATTTGCTACAACTGCTACAAACTTTGATTTTGCGAATGAATCCATACTATTTTCATAATGCAGACTTTTTGTTATGAGACAAGGAAGATCTATCTTAGTTCGAGTCATTCATTTTAGTAATTTTGAATAGGTAATTTCCAAATGCCCCGATTTTGGGAAGCAAAACTTGCATGTCTCATACGTCATACATACAATTTAAAGACTTTTCCAAATATACAAATCATTTATTTCGTATCATATCCAAAACCTGCTGCTGGCTCTTAGACTGTGTTGGTTTTTCTCCTTTCCATATTAAAAAAAAAAAATATTACGTATACACCATGTAGTACACAATTAAAACATTGTATGTTATGTTTTTAAATATGCAATTTTTTTTATTTGCATTTAACCCTCTACTGCATGAATTATGTTCGAAGTGATATAAAAATTTTTTTTACAATTTTTTAGCTTTATTAGGGGTTGAAAAAAGGTATTACATACAAATTTTTATTTTTTTACATATATATAAATTTTTGGAAACATAAACCATATATGGGTTAGTATGCAGCAAGGTGATTTCCAGCAAAAAATTAATAACCCATATATGGTTTAGTATGCATTCAAGGTATGTCTTGTTAAGTATGTTTTTACTACACTGGACTTTTCTTATTCATGGAATTTATTCAAACTCTTTCTTATATCATTGTAGCAGAAGAACACATTCCATTTTCTACACATTGTGTACGTCTTCAGTCCGCAAATTTGGCATATTGGCGTTTTTGTTTGCCATTCAGGGATATGATCGATGTTTTCAGTTGGCACTGAATTCAACGACTTTTGCCCTTGGCTGTTGTGAGTGAATTGAAGTTTCGGGATAAGATGGGGATGGACTTCCGTGACTTGTATAACCCCATCCCCTTTGTTTTGTTCCATCTCTGCTTTGATCACCTGTCAAAGTTGAAGGTCGTCCTCTTTTTCGTGACATTGTAGGTTTTAAAGATTTGCATAAAAGTGCTCGGAGATGGCTAGATCATCATCACTTCGAAAGCCATCACGAGTTATAGCATTTACACACTTATTTTTTCTATAGAAAGTCATCGAATTCATTTTACAAAAAAAAAAAAAAAATATCGTACAAAAATCAGTAATGTATGTCGCCAATGCATGATAACCCATATATGGTGTTTTGGAAAAAATGCCAAAAAAAGACAAAAATTATTATAAAAACAAAAAACAAACTTCGTAAACATATAAAAGTATAATAAATACATACGAAACTTATTTTTAATTGGATGCAACTTACTTGTTTATTTAAAAAAAAAAACACGGGAAAAGTAAACACTTTTATTCACTGATTTGCACTTTACACATGCATTTGAAACAATGAGTTTATTTCAGAATCACGTCTCTCTTACTGATAATAAAAACCGATTTATTATAAAAAAATAGACGTAGTTTTACTATAGTTTTTTCTTTTTGACATTTGGTGCAATATAACGGAAATAAATCGATATGAAATCGATAAACCATATATGGGTTGGTATGCGGTAGAGGGTTAATAAATCTATTTAACAGATGAGTTCCCAAAAAAATTAAAAAAAAAAAATAAACTAGTGCTCCTCTCAAACATTAGTTACATGATTTTATAGAATTTAAAAGTTTTCCACATAAACGTTTTCTATGGGATGCATATCGGCCCGTTCTATGTTTGAATGCTTTTATTCACAAAAGATTTGGAACTCTAAGCACCTTCGTGACTGAATGTATCTTCTATTGTATGTACTTTACTATTAGAACTTTAACTCGTATTTTAGTAAAATAAAACGATTGAAAGCGATTTCAATTTGAATTTATCAGCCCTATTCTGCTATCCATCGGGGGGAAAAATCGCTAAATATTCACCAATTACCATTCTGCTATTCATCGGGGGGAATCCAAACTCACGTCGGTAATATCGGTAATGCTGTTCAGTATTCCACTAATCACGTGAATGAACTTGCTCCATACATTTGCAATCCGCATAAAAAATGTTGCGGATCTGTCACTTTTGTTTGTAAAAATAAATTCACCATCGTTGAAATTAAGCAAAATGCCACTTTTCATAAATTTTTAATTGTTTCTTAACATTTAATCGGCTGCTTTTATTTTTTCTATGCAAATAAACACAAACAAAAAAATTTGTTTTCCTTTCAATTTACTTCGTCGCCATTTTTTTTTTTTAATTTGACGTTCACCTGGACGTCAAATTGAGGGATGATAATGCAGTTTACCCGATGGATAGCAGGATGGCAAGGTAGAGTTAAAGTGAACCGAATGTGTGAATCGGATCTGAGATTCACGGGAACAGCAGAATAGGGCTGTATATTTAAACTGATGCCTGATTTACAATATTGCAAGACGATGAGACGAGAGCGAGACGAGCTTTCTTCTTGATCATTTTAATCGTAAGCCATTCGGGAATGTTACGATTTTTTTTGTTTATGTACATTTTTGACAGAAGAATGTGTGTGAAAAGAAGGAAATTATTTGGGAAAACATCGAAAACTGTATATCAATTTTACCCTCGCAACGCTCTCGTCTCGCAATATTGTGAATCAGGTATGAGCGAAGAATGCGTTTTCGAGCAATTTTTTAAAGTTTAAAATCAATTCAAATAATTTTAATAGAATCAAATTAAAGTTTATGATGAAATAAATAATCTGTATTGTGTTCTTAATTTTTTTACCTCGTTCCTTGCAACTAAAATGTTTACTAATCGCTACATTTAGCGATTTAAAGCTCTTCACCATCCCATTCAAGCGAATTCGCTTTTGCCATTAATCGCTTTCAAATACTTACTCGCGTGGTTATCAATTTCTTTTCAAAAAACCGTTGCTGAAATTAAAAAAAAAATGGAATTTTGTTTCTTCGTATATAAAGAGTTTAAACTAGAATAAAACGCATCAGTCTGTTACTTTTCTTGACAATGATACTCATAGAGAATTTGGCAATTCGTCCCATAAATAATAAGCTTTATATTTTGGGTGGTAAAGGCTGGGAATCAAACAATGGCCTTTGGAAAATAGTTTATTACACATAATTTCTAGGTTGACAGAGAATACAAAAAAAAAAAAAACAAAAATACCAACACATCAATTAAATAAAAAAAATGTAGAAAATAGAAAAAAAAAATTATTTTGAAGGGCGATGAGTCCGTTTTATAAATTTTTTCAGGCGAAATTTTATGTCGAACAACCAAAAATTCGATCTGAAGAATCAATCCTTTTTAAATCTCTTAAATTTTGTAAAGAAATAAAAAACCAGAAGAATTGCAAGTTTTTGAACCCATTTACAATAAGTTGAAACAAAACTAACCAATGATCTTTACAAAACAAGTTCTATCTATTTTTTGTATGGTCTGAAAAAAATGGACTAATCTCCTTTCAAAAAATGTAACTAATTCCATTCAGTGTTCTCTTTTGAACTTCGATTTCAGATTGCTCACATATTTAAATCCTATAAACAAGTAACCTAATTTAACTTAAGAGTCGTCCTTAATCTTGAATTAATATTAATTTTTAGATAATGTTTACATTTTTCGAGATTTCTTAGGAACCGTTTTTTGATTTTCTAACCTACAATACATTTCAACATCATCAAAACATTGAATTAAAATTAATAAAACAGTTGAATATTTAATAATAACGTAAAATTTTTAACAGAAATCAGTTTAAATCAATTTTAAAAACAATATTTATCAAAATAAATTCATTTAATAAAAAAAAAAACTTAAAAAACGTTTACATGCGATAGACTTATGCAATTTGCATTAACACAATTGAGATGCAAACGTGTTATCTTCCCTTTACTGGCAATCTTTGTTGTATAGATTATAAAATCAACAATTATCAAAATAATTTGGGTACTGTTTTTTTTTTGTATTTTTCAACTAACACCGGAAATCCCTGACACAAACAATTTTTGAATTCATATCTCAGTCATATATGTAGGTATGTATATTGTTAGTGAGCCAATACATTCCTTTATTACCTCATTCGTGACCAAATTATCTACAAATTGGAATTTTTATGCTTAGAAATCTGATGCATTTTATACATACATATAAAATATTTATTTACACAACTTGAAAAACGTCATATTTTTTACCATTTTGTTTTACCAAAAATCAATCGAAAATACAATTATTTTAACATATACAGTTGTGTTCAAAATAATAGTAGTGCCTGCAACAAAATAACACTTGTTATATTTACGGTGCTTCTATGGTTAAAAATTTAATTTCTTTGATGTCAAAGTTTGTAACGGTCAATTACTAATAAATGTATCGTAATTTTAAAGTGGAAAAGAAGGTGCCAAATAATTTTTCAATGATTTTTGGTTGTTCTTTCGAATTTGACCTGTTCAAAATAATAGTAGTTAAAGTTATTTTTTAAGAATTTAAAAGCGGTTTATAACTTAGAATATTTATTTTTGGTTTAAAAGTAAGTACTCATATAATTTGAATAATTTTTCAACAAAAAACGATTTGTTTCGGTTTTAATCTATTTAAAGTTCGAAGAGCAAAACACTGCAGTTCGGATAACGGAAACTTATACGAAAGCTGCTTGAAGAAGGGAAAACCTACTTGGAAATTCAAGTTTATATTAGGATGCTCCCCTACAATGGTAGCCAATGCAATAAAGTCAACGAAAAACCCGAAACGCGCGGTAGAAGAAGAAAAAAGACCGCCGTAGATGACAGGAGTAATGTCCAGACGAGCAAAGTTGAGCCTTCTGCATCGTTGTTTCACATCCAGAAGGCTTTAAGCCTGGATTACAGTGCAGTGAAAATTCGGAGGCGAATGTTAAACACTAATTTGTACGCTTGAAGTCCACGAAAAGTTCAGCGAAACATGTTAAAAAGCGTATCCAGTTTGTAAAAGACCACATAAACTGGCCAGCAAAGTAATGGCGTAACATATTGTTTATTGATGAGAGCATATTTGTCCCCTTTGGTGGTACTGGATCTCCAGAATAAGTCCGACGTCCACCCAATACGGAATATGTTCCAAAGTATACGACGGAAACAGTTAAACATGGAGGGTCGAAAATTTAAGAATTTAAACATATTTCTTTGTTAACAGCGGAACTTTTCGTGGACTTCAAGCGTACAAATTAGTGTCTAACATTCGCCTCCGAATTTTCACTGCACTGTAATCCAGGCTTAAAGCCTTCTGGATGTGAAACAACGATGCAGAAAGCTCAACTTTGCTCGTCTGGACATTACTCCTGTCATCTACGGCGGTCTTTTTTCTTCTTCTACCGCGCGTTTCGGGTTTTTCGTTGACTTTATTGCATTGGCTACCATTGTAGGGGAGCATCCTAATATAAACTTGAATTTCCAAGTAGGCTTTCCCTTCTTCAAGCAGCTTTCGTATAAGTTTCCGTTATCCGAACTGCAGTGTTTTGCTCTTCGAACTTTAAATAGATTAAAACCGAAACAAATCGTTTTTTGTTGAAAAATTATTCAAATTATATGAGTACTTACTTTTAAACCAAAAATAAATATTCTAAGTTATAAAGCGCTTTTAAATTCTTAAAAAATAACTTTAACTACTATTATTTTGAACAGGTCAAATTCGAAAGAACAACCAAAAATCATTGAAAAATTATTTGGCACCTTCTTTTCCACTTTAAAATTACGATACATTTATTAGTAATTGACCGTTACAAACTTTGACATCAAAGAAATTAAATTTTTAACCATAGAAGCACCGTAAATATAACAAATGTTATTTTGTTGCAGGCACTACTATTATTTTGAACACAGCTGTATTTCAAAATAAAAACATATGTTTTAATATGTTACATTTATAATGTTTTAAATATAGGCATCGTAGGCAATTCCATGTTCACTTTAAGTTCAAAAAACGTTCCAGTAGAGTATTTTCTGTCAATTTTAATACAGATTGATACGAGAAATACTGATCATGAACGTAGCTCACCCATTACTTTCACAATTAACAAAATTTTTGTTTAGTATTTGCTAAGAAAAAATAAAATTCTGTTGTGTTAACACATGCTGCATTAATAGGCACTTAGTTTTAAGAATACGATTGTATGGAACTTTTCTGTTAACTTTTATTACCTCAATTTATTGCAAGTCAAAAATACATAGAAATAATAATGATATTTTTTATAATTTTGTTTGCTTGTTGCGTACCATTGCATTTACCTAAATTGCAAATTAAAAAATCTTTAATACCATTTTCTTTCGTCAGATGGTTTCACAGCGTGTCTCCGAAGAGCTGACCACTCGTGCCAAACAGTTCGGTTTTATCCTTGACGACATCTCCATCACACATTTAACTTTCGGTCGGGAATTCACATTGGCCGTAGAAATGAAACAAGTTGCCCAACAAGAAGCCGAAAAAGCTCGTTTCGTTGTCGAGAAGGCAGAACAACAAAAATTGGCTTCCATTATTTCAGCTGAGGGTGATGCCGCTGCAGCTGGTCTTTTAGCCAAGGCTTTCGCCGAAGCTGGTGATGGTCTTGTTGAACTTCGTAGAATTGAAGCTGCCGAAGATATTGCTTATCAACTATCCAGATCACGTGGAGTTGCCTACTTGCCAGCCGGCCAAAATACTCTCCTTAATCTACCTGCATCTATTGCTCAATAGATCTGATTGAACACAGAGTCTGAATGAGTTGATTAGCATTTAACACCATTTCGCATACATTTTCTTTTTATTATTATTTTTGTTTTTCTTCTTATTTTATAAACGAGTGTAAGAATAGTTCCAAAAGAAAGAAAAAAAAAAGTTCAAAAAATCCAATTGGTTTGCAGAATTGTAGTATGAAGTTTGACTGTGTCATCGTTCTGCTTAATATTTCTCGAAAAAACTGTTGAAAGAAAGATTTTTATTGTTTGATTTTTTACAACAGCTTTTTTGGGAGATTTTATTGATTTTTTTTTAATTTAGTTTATCGATAAAGTCAAAATTTAAAAATGTTTTCTTTAAGGAAAAAATAAAACTGTGCATTATCTTTTCGATAATAAAAATTATAAAATACAATCATTTGTTATTTATTTTGTTTTTTTTTTTCGAAGAGTTTTCAAAACAATGAAACAAATGAAGTCTAAGAAAAACCAAACCTTTGATGCAATATGAGAATTTACATATCGTTAAGACAAAGCCATAGTACATAGTAGCTTCGTACTTAGGATTGTAAACCACTCAAATTAACAAGCCATCCCGTTGAAGTGATTGATTCGGTTTCATTAATGAAATTTCGTTTGGAGGTTCACAATTCAAGTCTCTAAATAAGTTGTAAGCTATGTTTGAAATATTATGATAGATTTATAAAATAAATGAGATACAAAAACGAATTCTAATTACCGAAATAATAAATATTATTATACTGAATTTAAAATCTTAATAGATGGATGGATTAGCACATTAAAAATGTTTAATTTTCCTGACACATACAGTGACGAGCAAAAGTGGTCAAATGTTTTCCCTTTTTTGAGAAAGTTGTTTAAAACTTAGTGTTATTTACATGAATTAAATCCTTTTTATTTTATTATTTTTCTATATTATGCCAGCATTTGTTTTCCTGATTAAAATTTAAAAAAATGCTTCATTGTTCAAAAATGGAGAGTATCATATTGGTATTTGGACTTGACCAATTCTGCTCGTTTTGGAAAAAGGCTTTTGTTTCAATATATTGAGTGTACTAGAATTAATTTTTACCACTTTTAACCACTTTTAACAATGCCGCGAGATAGGATCTATCAATCTGTGAAGAAATAATTTTAAAATTCGGTCGTATTTCAGCTTAATGGAAAGCTCAAAGCTCATCGCTTTTAGACTTGTGTTTTTTTTACTGCGCTTACAATTTCTTCAAAAATTTTAACAGATTTTCAGCCAGATTATGTCAGGGTCTTATGCTGACTACGAAACTGTCTAAAATTTTTTATTTCTCAAGCAATATTTGACAATTTTAAAGGTTTTGCTGGGGTCTTCATCTAGTTGAAAAATTATATCAGACAACACGGAGTCTTCTTTTGCCAAAAAACTTGGTAAATTGTTTCGTTTTATATCAGGATAGGTTCGCTTGTTCATTATTTTTTCAAAATTAGCTAGCAATCCACAAGATAACACCGGAAAATATTCTTGAGTCCATAATAATTTATGTCCGTTCTATAAACTTGATACTGCTGAAATGTTTTTTCCAGTTTTGGATAGTAACTAGATTTGCATTCTATTTCTTCTGAGTTCTCGTCAATCCAATCTACTTTTCCCATTGGTTATTGATTCTTTTTTGTGGTTATAGTTAAAGTTTTAGTAAAAGTTTTAGTAAAAATTCATCTAACCTATCGATTTTTGACTTAAAAAAAAGGTTTGGTGATGTTCTGTTTGAGTTTTTGGGGGGAGTTCCCGACCTTTGATAAAATTTGAAGATATGATGAGGAGGAGAATCTATCTTGATATAAAACGGTACAATTTAACAAGTTTTTTGGCAAAAGAAGACTCCGTGTCGTGTGAAATAATTGTTCAACTACATGAAGACCCCACGAAAACCTTTAAAATTGTCAAATATTGCTTCGGAAATCAGAAATTTAAGACAGTTGCGTAGTCAGCACAAGGCCCTGACCCATTTTGGGTGAAAATCTTTTGAAAATTTTGAAGAAATTGTAAGGGCAGTAAAAGAACGCAAGCCTAATAGTGATGAGCTTTGAGCTTTCCATTAAGCTGAAATACGACCGAATTTTAAAATTATTTCTTCACAGATTGATAGATCCTATCTCGCGGCATTGTTAAAAGTGGTTAAAAATAATTCTAGTACACTCAATATATTGAAACAAAAGCCTCTTTCCAAAACGAGCAGAATTGGTCAAGTCCAAATACCAATATGATACTCTCCATTTTTGGACAATGAAGCATTTTTTTAAATTTTAATCAGGAAAATGAATGGTGGCATAATATAGAAAAATAATAAAATAAAAAGGATTTAATTTATGTAAAGAACACTAAGTTTTAAACAACTTTTTCAAAAAAGGCAAAACATTTGACCACTTTTGCTCGTCACTGTATATGGTTTAATTAATGGATGGGGAAAGAATTTTGTTTGATACATAACTGAGTTTTCAATAAATAAACAAATGTTCCACATACGCCATGGTGACCCATTTTCATAATTTTGATATATTGAAATTAGATTTGTTGTTTGAGAGCTTTTTTTCACTAAGGTAGAGAGAAACATTTTGCAAATGGATTATCTAGTGATATCATGTAAAAGCATACTGTAAGCAACCTTTAAAGTTCAATTTTGGGGTTTTTTCACCTCAACGGCTAAGCTTATTTGATAAGTCTTGGAGGTGAGAATGAGAGCATGTATAAAATGCTCCTCAGTGAAGCAGGAAGTGGGAGATTACTTTAGATTAGATTAGATTAGATAAACGGTAAATAAACTACAAAATTTTAAATATTTGTTTAACTCGCGTTAGAGTTATCACTTTTACAATAAGCCTACTGTTAATTTTTCATATTCTGATCTCGAAAAAATTCAAAATTAAAAAAAATTATACTAAGCACTTTTAAAAAAACTGACTTAAATCAATTTAAAATTCGAAAAAAATCGTTTTTGATTTGCCTCTTCATTATAAATCCAATCGAATGAGACATCAAAATAAAGGTCTCTTTAGGAAGGTAGGAGTTCGGGTTGCTATCGAAATATTTTTTTTATCTTCCTTTATCCGGAAGCAGATATTGTCGGATCAAAGTCCCGAAACAAATTTTGGCTTAAAGATACATATGAGATCACAGTGAACAGGCCTATGCGTATGCGTTCAGCAAAAAAAATTACATACAGCTGTGTTCAAAATAATAGTAGTGCCTGCAACAAAATAACATTTGTTATATTTACGGTGCTTCTATGGTTAAAAATTTAATTTCTTTGATGTCAATGTTTGTAACGGTCAATTACTAATAAATGTATCGTAATTTTAAAATGAAAAAGAAGGTGCCAAATAATTTTTCATTGATTTCTGGTTGTTCTTTCGAATTGGACCTGTTCAAAATAATAGTAGTTAAAGTTATTTTTTAAGAATTTAAAAGCGGTTTATAACTTAGAATAATTATTTTTGGTTTAAAAGTAAGTACTCATATAATTTGAATAATTTTTCAACAAAAAACGATTTGTTTCGGTTTTAATCTATTTAAAGTTCGAAGAGGAAAACACTGCAGTTCGGATAACGGAAACTTATACGAAAGCTGCTTGAAGAAGGGAAAACCTACTTGGAAATTCAAGTTTATATTAGGATGCTCCTCTACAATGGTAGCCAATGCAATAAAGTCAACGAAAGACCCGAAACGCGCGGTAGAAAAAGAAAAAAGACCGCCGTAGATGACAGGCGTATTGTCCAGACGAGCAAAGTTGAGCCTTCTACATCGTTGTTTCACATCCAGAAGGCTTTAAGCCTAGATTGCAGTGCAGTGAACATTCGGAGGCGAATGTTAGACACTAATTTGTACGCTTGAAGCCCACGAAAAGTTCCGCTGTTAACAAAGAAAAATGTTAAAATACTTAAATTTTCGACCCTCTATGTTTAACTGTTTCCGTCGTATACTTTGGAACATATTCCGTATTGGGTGGACGTCGGACGTATTGTGGAGATCCAGTACCACCAAAGGGGAAAAATATGCTCTCATCTGTAAACAATATGTTACGCCATTACTTTGCTGGCCAGTTCATGTGGTCTTTTACAAACTGGACGCGCTTTTTAACATGTTTCGCTGAACTTTTCGTGGGAATTATCCCTTGTCTAAAAAAACGTAATTTTCAAAAAATGTCTGCAAATTCATCGAACAAGACATCTCTTTAGGGTCTGTTCATAACTAAAAACCAAAAGTTTCTAGGATTTTGGGTTGCTAAAAAAATTACAATTTTTTTCTTTAAGATTCTCGAAAAATATCCAAGGGGTGCCCCTTGTCTAAAAAACGGAATTTTCAAAAATTTTCTCCAAATCCATCGAATGAGATATCAAAATAAAGTTCTCTGTAGGCTCTATTCATAACTGAAAACCAAAAGTTTCCGGGATGTCCCTTTTTAGAAGGTTTTGTTGTACGGCAATTACCTTGTTCATGGTGCATAACTTTTTTTTTCTGCCAAATTTCCGTTGCACCTCTGCCATAATTGGCCTGGTTAAGGTTAATTTTGTTGAAAGCACATAGAATCGAAAGGAACTCTCTTCCGGTGTAATTTTGGGACAAAAATTTAAAAAAGTACCTACGTTTTCTTTGAAAATATGTATATTGGCCGACAAAACAACTTGAGGAAAATGCGCTACAAACTGTGCCTCGAACTGGATAATTTTATTCTCACGAATAATTTCAATTCATATTCTATAATTCTTCTTATTTATATCTCCGTTTAAGAATCCCGATAAAAAACAATCACAGAATTCGCTCGTAATGACAGTTTGTATGAAACTATCTGATTGTTTTTTCGGGATTCATAGCAAATTTCCGATATAATTTATTGCTTTGCATAGTAAAAAATGTGAGAAACGGAGATTCTCTCAGGAAGATAAAAGACTTCACTTATTCGAAGATGAAGGGTGATCGTTATGACTTGAAGCGCAAAATAAAACAGGACTATTGAATGTGGTTGCGACCCACATAGCACTGTAGTGTCACCAATATAAATCGAATCATATAAAACGCAATAATGTTAACAATTTTTAGAATATGCAAATATTTTTATTTTTATATATTTTTTTTTTTTAATTTATACCTATTTCCATTCTACATGCCATTAACTTATTTGTATTTATTTATTAATTTAATTTTTTTTCAACTGGAATGTTATTGGCATTATTTTTGAAATTTTTATTTATTTTTTTTCTTGTTTGTTATGTTACATTAATAAATAATGGAATATAATGTCTTTATGGGTTCCAAAGTGCAATCAACAAAACAAAAAAAAGATATAAATAAAACAACTAAATAATATAACAAACAAAAATTATAAACATTTTGCACCCCTTTCTTCAATTATTATTAAAAAAAAATTGATAAATTATTATTATAAAAAAAACTATACATTTTCTGTGTATATTTGTATCACTTTGTCTTGTATATTTTTTAGGTATATTTATATAACTAAATTGTGTGTAATAATAAAAAAAAAATTAAGAAAAAAACAATAATATAATAAATATTTATAAAGAATTGATATTTGTTCAATAAGCTCATTAATTTTAAGGTCGATTTTGGGAAACTTAAAATAAAAAAAAAAAAATACAACAAAAAAAAAATGCTTTTATGATAATTCAACTGAGATTTAACACAATAAGACAATGTTTCCACTTTCATTGCCTGCGAGGAAGGTTCGGTTTAAAGGTAAAACAGCAAGGCTTGTAAGGACACCTCGCAGTGTTTCTGATCGAAGTTTTGTCACCGAACATGTAGCGTCTCGATTTCCAATGTCTGAATAGATGCCAATGCGATTGGCGGTGGTTGCAAAAACTAATTCAGAGCCAATAGGCTGAAGGCAGTGGGCTGGTTCTGGTGGGGGTCTAGAAAGAAAAAAAAAAGCTTTTAAATAACATAAACATTTAAAAATGATGAATAACTCACTTTAGTTGATATTGTAGACTGCTATCATTTACATTCCACACAGAAATACTGTGATCCAAAGCAGAGCTAATTAGTTGAGTATCATTGGACGCAGCTAACTGCAACATATCACATTCCATTGGGCGCCACGATGATAACAGAATTCCTGTTCTCGCATCTAGAATTGAAATTCCACCTGACGAAAGCCCAGCTGCTATCCAATTGCCAGATGGCGATGCGGCTAGACATCGAACTGTGCTGCTCAGATTCGAACTCAAACGCCATTCATTTACATATTGCATGGTTCGTGAATCAATGATCTTCACCGACGACTCAGCTGTTCCGGCAATGATTAGTGGACTGGGTGAAGGAAAACATCGAACAACAGTGACTGGATTGTGTCTGGGAGAGTCTAAGATTCCCAGCGGACGGCCAATAAATGGATCCCACATATGCACTCCCGAATCACAAGAAACCACAAATCTAGCCGATTCTAGGAAAGCCAGCGAATGCACTGACTTTTTGTGACTGTTGTAGGTGAATTGACAAGAGGAAACTTTTTTACCGTCGCCTTCACTTCGGAGTGACCATAATTTGACGGTTTTATCTTTCGACGCTGACATAAAACTATTCTCATTGTCAAGAGCGACGATAGCTCGAACGGAGTTTGTATGTCCAGCAAAAGTCTGCAGTTTAATCTGCTTCAAACTAAGATGGGAATCTTTGTCAGGACGGCTAATCTCATGGCGCCAATATGCCAACCAATTGCCACGCAAATGACGTGTTTTTCCGATTTGATCGAATTTATAAGCCACCATATCGAGTACTTCCATTGGGCCCATTTCCTGTTTAGTACTTGTTGTCGCTACTTCAATTCGATTTCCAACCATTGTAGTGCCAAAACTATTTGCAGTCTGTTGTTCTTCCACAGAACCTCGTCTGGATGATTCTGGCGTATAATTTGCACTTCCATCATCCGGTGCAGAGAGGTCAGGCTGTTCGAATTCATGACACAGAGTGAGTATGAATTCCAAATTGACTACAGTTTTTGTCATAATCGATTCGCCGAGAAAACGTAGAAACGCTAAATACGAACAGTGGGCTAAACTTGGACTGAAGACATCACGGATTTCTTCGTTTTCTTTCTGATGATCTTGAAAGTCACCAGCATCTTCATTGCCACCAACCATGTAATTGGGTGGTGAGATGCCAATATCGTCGCTACTATCACGGAAATTTTCACCAATTCCATAGGCCTTATCGAAAATGAGGAAGAATTTTCGTAGGGCAGGAATACAGAGGTGTTCCTTGGACATATCGGGACCAATACGAACAGATAGAACATAAATAGCATCCAAGAGCTTGCGGGCTAATACACTGCGACCAAGGAAGCCACTTGGCATTAGACAACGTGTTGAGCCAAGAAGAATAATAATCGGGATTATGATTGTGTCCAAAATAACATCCTGAAAAGAAATCAAAGAGAGGGTGAATGGAAGGTTAAATATGATTTATACCTAATGGTTATAGTGTGGTAGCGAACAGAGATGGACACCCGAAATACAAAAACATGTGTGATCAAGGTATTCTTTGTCATTTGGATGTGACTCTCTGTCACATACAATACAAGGTGATTGTCATTTATAGAAACCCTTCAAAATATCGGGTCGAATTACGGCATACGTTCGTTAACGTTTTGACTATTGCTCTCTCTATTTTATCCGAAGAAAATGATAGAGACATAAAGCGTAAATACGTTAACGTACGTATGCCGTAGTTCGCCCCTGATCTTTTCAGGATATTACCAGCCGAATAAATATACATGCTTCCAACCGTTTGTTTTATTCAATGAACAATGAAAGGGTATCGCAACGAATCTACATTGATCTTAGTACGACCGTTACTAGACCAACTGTCAGCAGAACAACCATAGTCGAAAGCAATAACTTTTTATTCATTAATAAATGATCAGGAGTCAAATAAAAATACAAAAAAAGTTGTCATGAATATGAAAACCTTTAAAAATGTTATTTTAAAAGCTACCCCAATTTCGCTGGTCTGGGTTTGTATTCCAAGAGAGATTGGTATTTTTTTTTTGTTTGCATTAGTAGAGTAAAAAACCGCAAAATTGTGATTTGTCTAACAATAAAAAAAAAGTCTGCAATGTAGATTTTTTAAAATTGGAAAATTAGTATCAAAATGCTAAAATTATGTATTATTTTTTCAACATTTGCTTCTGGAAGGTTTTATGAACTTTACTTTAGCATTTAAAAACATGAAATCCTATTAAGGCAGCTCTAAATTTTTAAGTGCATAATTTTGTATGTAACCTTTATGCAACGACGCACGGCCTCATAAATTCTTGTTTGTGCACCCATTACAGTGGATGCTATTTTTGACTTTTTGTTTCATATAAAGTACTAAGAAGAAAAAACCTAGAACGTTTGGATATGAATACTAAAATTGAAGCATAGGCAACAAATTTTAGTTCGTGAAAAAAAAGTTGAAATTCGTCCGGCTCTTTTATTCAATTGCAATTTTCATGGAGTTTATAGAATAAAATCCATTTTCGCTGTTGAAAGGTTAAGTTTCGATTGCAGATAAAATCTGCAGTGAAGATTTGTAGTATTCCAAACTCTGGGAATGTGAAGAAAATCTGCAAAATGCAGATAAATTTGCACATACATATGTCAACACTGCAAATGACCAATATGGGGCACATACTTTTTTGCGAAATGGCTCTCACTTTTGAAATAGGTAACAATTAAAATTTTTTAACCATTATCTGTTTTTTAAATTGTGTGGTTACTTGAACAAATTATTTAATTAATTTCGGAGCAATGGAAGCATGTATGCAGTTCGTGATATATCGTGTTTTTCAATCTGAACCTTAAATAAATGTGAATCTAAAAAATACAAAGTTGTTTTTATTTATTTCAGCATTAAAAAAAAACATAGTTCCATTAGTCCAAAATAAAATTAAAGTTCTAACATTTAATTTTTTATCAAAAAACATTTTTTTCAAGTAAACGGCTTTTGATGCATACTAAATAAAAAAAAACCCATGTGTCAAGAACAAAAAGGAGAAATGTGTCACAGTTTATGCCACAATATGAGCAGGCGGACCCCATTACACAGGGTTCTAGTGAACATTTGTATCTATCAAACATTAAAAAAAGCGTAACGGCAAATAATGAATAAATATTGCTTATCTTGTTCTCAGCATGAACAAGCTGTATTTCAAGGAGTTTGGGACCTTCTTTTAATGGACATGAAATTTTACACAAAAAAATAAATTAAAAAAAATCCTTATTTACATTTTTCCCACATGAACAAGCAATTGTAGCCAAAAAAAAAAAAATGGTAGTTAAAACAAGAAATGTATTTCTTCTCAATTAAGAAAAGACCAAAATAACAAAACAAAAAGGAAAAAAGTACTTTGTATTAAAAGTTAAGAACTTCCTTAACTATCCGCTCATTTCAAACTGAAGGAGAGAGACAGTTATGAGTTATGACAAATAATAACATTTTTCTTAAGACGAACACTGTTTTTTAGCTATTATTTGTAACCCCTGTTACATCTAATCCCGCTCACTCCTACTCAAAAAATATTTATTTCTTTATAAACACAATTGAAAATTGTTGTAATGTTGTGGTTTCGAGTCTTGCACATGCTGTTTACAAAAAAAGAAAAAAAAAAATAGAGCACGTATACGCCACCCACTCTCCCTCGGTATAAAACCATAGCTACGGCTATGCCAACAACCTAACCTTAATATGATTAATATCTTACAACCAACCTTTAATCTCTCCATTATTGTACTTTCAATCAAGCACGGGACAAGGTATTTCAGCAATTGCAATGAACTAATTAGAGCACCTTCCAAACTAGGTGTGATTCGTTTCTGACAGAGGGCAACCAGCTCACCAATGTGTGGGAAATATTGCAACAAAATGAATTCCTCACCAAAAAGCGCTGAAATGGAAAAACAAAATCATAAAGAATCTCTCCCATTTCTACAAATTAAATTTACTTACCAGTAACAGCAGTTAAACACTCCAAAACCCTTTCAGCATTTCGGTCTCCTACAACTTTAGCATCAGAAGTTGAAAAATAGTTCAAATTACTAGATTCTTCAGAATCATAAGTCTCAGGAAGGAGATTCTCCTGACCCACATAGCACAATGACAACATTTTCAACAAATTCTTTGTCAAATAACGGGCAGTTAGAACCGGTCCCAATCGATGAGACAACCAAATTAAACTCTCCGAACTCATTTCAGATATTCGATTATTTTGCAACGACTTTGCCTCGGATAACTTTGAAATAACCGATGCTTGAAGCGAGTCATTTGGTTCACTTTTGCTGCTACTCTTTGGTTGCTGTTGTTGTTGTTGTTGCTGTTGAGCCTCGTCAATCAAATCAAACGAATCAACACTTTTCTTACTTCCAATCACACAATCAATTGTATTCAACTGATACGATCTCCTGAAAGCACTTGGAATATCAATAGTTGGTGACTTTGGACCCATTAGGCAAGAATCGACCATTTTTGATGGACTATCTGTTTGACTATTAATGGAAATTTTATCTTCATCAAATGAATTGTTGGATAGTCGCTGACCATAGAAAATCTCATTAATAGCCATTTTCTCTGGAGTATAAATCCTTGTGTCTTCGGTAGCTTCCTCAGCGTTTAAAGGTCTACTATCAAATGAGTCTACCGATTTATTCTCCGGATCAATCACATTACTAGACTTATCCGAATTGTCATCATCAAAACTAAATACATCTTCGATTTCTTGTTTAGTCGAGGCATCAAACGAGAGTGTGGCATCGGCTTCGGGAGAAATCAACGTCATTGAGTTTTCCGATTCGTCATTGCAACAGAATTTGAAATTCTTTCCACATCGATTCTGACGTGAATTTGAATTGCTATGATAATGAAAACCAGAGCTATCCTCAGGCTCTTTATAGCCACCGACTGCTTCAATCAAAGGTGCTATGAAATTGTCCAGAAAGCATTTCAATCCGAATCTCACAATCAAGCGCAACAAGAAGCTATGATGATAGAGTTTAACTGATTTTCGACTTTTGAACGATGAACTCGTTGTGAACCGAATTGAGTTTATGCTTCCGTCCATTACCTTACGTGTTCCGACTGTCCCACGATCATAAGATTCAATGTCATAGAGTTTCATAATTGGCTCGAGGAGATGCTTTTGAGTTTCTCGAATACCAACAGCTGTTGCCATCAAATCAAATAAGTACCAAGCTGTTAGGATGGATGTTTCGTCATTGCGAAGCAAGTCAATTATGTGGGGAAGGAGTAGCTCCACAGAGCCAAATTGCTCATAGGCAACTGGTTCAAGCAGTTTTTCGATTTGGACGCAGCACGCCTTCACTTTGCATTCGGCGATTTTCCTGGTAAAAAGCACTCGTTTACGGTCAATTTCTGTGTACCTAGAGCAATCTTTCCCATCACAATTGAAGTGAGTGCAAAGCTCCAGAAGCGTGGAGTCGAATTCAAAGTTATGTAGAGTCCGAAGGAGGGTGTAGATTGGAAAGTAGGTGTTGGGGAAAGGTATTAGATTATGAGCAAAAATAGGTTCCAGAAGCTGTTGAGCAGTTGGAGGCGGTAAACCTTGTTCTGTGACCAGTCCTACAGTATTGAGATTTAATAGTAACTTTACAACATACCGCAGACATTTGGGAATTTCGGAGGCATTTGATGCTGCTACCAATCGACATGCTTTAAGTCGTTCTTCAAAGCTTGAATTCAAACCGAAAAGCGGTCGTAGCTTATTCAATACAAAAAGTTCCACCATAATACAACCAATGACTTGCAAGTCCTTCTCACGTTTGTCAATCAAAATTTGCTTAAGATTCCGTTTCGATCCAGTTTGATGGGGCACAATGAAACTCTTTGCTTTTGCCCCTCGTTGGTTATCAATGGATTTAGGTTGATTTTCAATTTGACTAAAATTATCAGCAAACAATTGATTTGTGAATGAATTTTCAGATTCTTCAAAAAGCAAATCATTGTGTGCCATTTTTTCGGTATGATTTTGAGATGCCCTTTGGCCGAGGAAAGTTTTTGAAAAAAATATTTCCATGGTTTCTAAGCTATGTAAGAAGGCATAGGGCTTGTAGTCTTTTGGTAGTTCTATAATCTTTGGAGGTGGGTAGAAATTTGATGTGGAAGATTCAATTAATTGACTGTTGTCTTCGATAATTGTATTTGGTGTACGTATGGTTTTGGGGCTTAGTCTGCCAAATCTCTGTGGAGTTGTTTGTAGAAGAGGTGAATCGACTTCTCTAGATGGAGATCTGATATTTGGGGATGAGATATCATCTTGACTTCTGGCAAGACGACGATTGAGATCGATAAGACGTGGTGGAGTTTTACTCATCCAGGGTGAGGGAAATCTTTTTGGTGGATGAGGTTGGGTAAAAAGTTGAACGATTCCTCGCTGGCATAGGTTTTTGTGATTATCAACCATACTGAGGCAAACATTTTTTGATTTTACAGCAGCTTTTCCTGTTAATTTGTATCTGAAATTAAATAGAGAATTTAATATTAGGAAACAAAATAATAACATTAGTAGTAATAAATCATACCCGTCAATAACTATGGTATTCATTTAAAAGAAATCAAAACAGAAACAGTTTTCAGTTGTTTTTAGTAAAGATTATAAAAGACGATGAAGGTCAACATTCTTTATTCAAACAGTCTTAAAAACTTAACGATTAAGGTATAATCTAGAATCATCGTTAGGTAAAAATAAAGCAGGAAAATATCTACCACGTTAGAAATTTTTTCAAAAGAAGCATGTATAAGGTCTTTTGTAATAATAGGTGGCAAAATTTAAAAAAGATGAAAGGATTAGTTTTGTGAACATAAGATAAGATAAGTTATTTTTAAGCATTTTCAATTGTTTGTTTTTCGTAAATATTTCAGGTCGTTTAGCAGTAGGGTTAAATAAATAAATAAATAAATACATTTTTGGCACGAGGAGTTCATGAACCTAGAAACTCAATTAACACTAAGCGGGTATTACGAATTAAATACCGATTACTTATTTTTCATAGATTTTTTCGTTTTTACTTGCGATATAGGTACTATATATCAAGTTATGCATTCGTACAAAAAAAAAAGTTGAGATAACATTTTTCCATGACATTACGATGATAGACAATGCCAAAAAAGTGGGTCCCGGGAGTCCGTCTGTCTGTCTGGTAGTCTGGTAGTCTGTCAGTCTGTTTTAAGTTTAATTTAACGAAACCGGCTCTAACGATTTTGTTCAAAAAATTCAAATGTTAGTTTTTAAACAAGGTCTATCTTTTGAAGAAAATTTTTTTTTTTGAAAATCATCATTAACGGTACCTGCCATAGGACCCCCTTTTTAAATCGGATTTTCTGCAAAACTACTTATTGTATTTCAACGAAATTTTTTATACAAAAGCATTTATATAATTTAAATATAAGCCAAAAATAAAATTTTGAAAAAAATAATTTTTGGATTTTAAAAAAAAATTTGAAATTTTTTTTTGAAAAATCAAATTTTCGAAAACGGGACATTGAATTTTTTTGAAATTTTGTTTTTAGATGTTGATTAGTTATTTCTACAAAATGGCATACCAATTTTATTTTTAAACTTTTTTTTCAAAAAATTAGTTTTTTAAAAGACGGCTCTAACGATTTTGAAAAATTTTTTCCTAAAAATGCACCTTAATATATCAAATAAAACTGCATACTTATTTTGTGGGGCAATTTGATTTCAGATATTGTTTTTTTTTTTTTGAAAAATGAATTTTATTTTTTTTTTTTGTTTTTATATATGTACCTACATTTCCCAAGTTTCTATATAAAAAGTCTTAAAAATTTAAGCAACTTGAACTCTAAGAGCAAGTTCGTGCGACCCAGTCGTGCATTTTATTTTTAATGAATCTATTTTAATGGATTTCACTCATCCAAACTTTAAGGCTAGGAACACACATGCGACTTTGGTCGCGCGATTATTCAGTCACAAATTAGATGACTGTGATGTGTGTTCCTAGCCTTAAATGAATTTTTTATTATTTTGTTTTAATTAATTTTAAAATAGTCTTTTTCAAGGTATTTTTTTTGAAGAAAATGTTGAAGTAGTAAAGTACCTCCCCAATTAATTAGCATATGACTTACAGCTACAGCCGTTTTACCAAACGGCTCTTCTACACTGTTATACTTAATTTGTTAATTGAATACAAATTGTTTAACAGGAAAGACCTAAATGTATAGGTGTGAAATATACAGAATTTTGTAAACAGATTGGATTTACAGAATTTTGAAATACAGAATAATAGAAAAGCAGAATAATGGAATACAGAATTATGATCATATAGAATTTTTACTTGCTCTATAGGGCAAGTATTGGTTTCGTGTAGAAAAAAAAAATCGAGGTTTTAATCAAAACCAACATTACGATGATGGAGAAGATCAAAAAAGTGGTTTTCGTCATGCCGTCCGTCGGTCTGTGCGTGTGTGCGTCTGTGCGTCTGTGCGTCCATCTGTACATGGAGCTAGGGCCTAAACGGATGGATGGATTTGCTTGAAACTTGGTACAGATGATTTTTACGTAATTCCCTAGGATCGTTTTTTTTATTTTTTTAATATCTCCAATTTAACGCATATCTCCCATATAACGTTTTCGAGGTATTTCAAATTTCTCGAAAACGGCTCTAACGATTTCGTTTAAATTTGGTGGGCGCAGTACTCTTATTGATTCTAACAAAACTGCATTTTTAGTTTTTTTTTCAAAAAATGCCGAGAGCGGAAATATGGCGTTGCCGTTTTTCAAAAATTGAAATGTTTTTTAACTTCATATATTTCATCAAAGCATAAGTCAATTTTTTCAAAATTTACAGACATCATAGGTATTGAAGTGTAAAATGTAAAAAAAATTTAAAAAAAAAGTTTTTCAAAAATTATTTAAAAAATTGAATTTTTTTAACTTTCGATTTTTTTTTTTTTTTGTTTTTATTTTTTTTTTTCCACAAAATCTTAAATTTCCAATAGATATTTAAGATAAAGATGCTTTGAACTACAAGAGCAAGTACGTGCGACCCAGTCGTGCATTTTATTTTTATTGAAATACAGAATTTTGGTCATACAGAATTTAGGAATACAGAATAACGACCCGTTCCCGAGAATTACATCTAACTTTCTCACTAAAAAAAAAAAAACAAAGAACTCTCAGAATTCCATAAAATTCATCTGTACTAAAACTGAGAAAAATCCGTACAACCGTTTGGGTAGTAGGAAAACTAATAATATTAGCTAAAATACTAATATTAGTATAGAATTTACTAATATTTTTTATTTTTTTAGTTGATATTGAAAAAATATTAGTAAATTCGCTAATAACTATTAGACAAAAAGTTTTATGACATGGTGCCCTGATCGCTGTAATGGTCCTTATGTACCATTCCTGTTTATAAAATTGGTAAAATTTGCCATTTAACTATGATAATTAATTTAATAAAAAAGTAAATATTTGTTCTGCAGCAAGGCGAGAACAATAATTATCTAGACATCGCTTGAAACAATTAAATGTAAAATGCATATAAGGTTTCCTCAGTCAAAACATCAACAAGATTTTCACCTAGAAAGTACAGTATATTATTTTCCTTACTAATTAATATAATTATTTGCCATCTTATTTAAACAGGTGTTGTTTTTGTTTTGACTTATTATATTTAAGATTGCAATTGCATATATACATTTAAATTCTTTGATAAAGAAAGAACAAAGCTATCGGAATGAAAGAAAACAAATTACAAAAAATGCAATAATTCTCGTTGTCTTGAAAACCTTTTCATTTTTAATTAATCTCCACATTTAATCAAGCTGACTCATGGTTGTATCCATGAGTCAGTGATTACATATTTGTCCTAAACATTCATGAGTCATTGCAAATCAATTTAAAACTAATCTCATACTACGTGTGGGCGTATTAACTTCTTATCAGAATTTCTAAGTTTGTAATTTAAAATTTTCGAATTTTATTTCTCAAACGCGCGAAACTTACCTAGTAAATATATACAAACAAATAACTTACCCAAAGTTCAAATCAATCCACAACTGCAATCTCTCACTAACATGCTGACTCTCTAATGCTTCTCGATGTTTTGCAATAAAATCCTCTGGACAACTCGCCCACATTGGTAACTCAAGATCTGGTAAATCTTCATGTATACTCTTAAAAACCATTGGATCTGAATAGAATTCGGGTATACATTCATCTGGTGTCCATTCTTGCAATCGCAAAATCGAAACAGGATACTCAGCAGGCACCCAAATAGGTCGAACATGATGACAAAGTATATGCTGAGGTGTTCTCCTAGCCATATAGACAAAGTAAGTGATTTCCGATAGGAAATCCGAAACATGATGTGGAACATCATGACTCGATGTTGCTCCATGCGATCTGAACATCAAATCGAGATGAACATCTCCTTTATTTAAACGATATTTACTTTTTGACAAATCTCTCCAATTGGCTCCATTGCGATGTGCAAAATCTGTTACCCATGGCATAATGTGGTGGTACTCGGGATTCGTTACACTTCGACCAGCTGCATTATTCAATATTGTTAGATAGTCAAAATTCGATAATTGACCATTACACCACATTTCACAATATTCCCGCAATGTAAATTGTTCCAAGTCATAAGCAAATTTCAAATCAAGCTTTGTACTGCCAGAGTACTCATCATCATCGTCATCATCATTTACTGGATTATCTGTCGATGGTGAAGCATCATCCAAATCCTGTTGAATGATATTTGATTCAATTCTGGGAATTATTTGCAACCATAGATTATCCTCAACAAGAATATCATGCAATCGCAAATCTCCAAGGAATAATCCCAATTTTGACAAGTATTTGGTTAGCTGTAGTAGTTGATAGATTATGAATAGGGATTTATTGTTAGATTTACTTAATATAGCCGGACTGTATGTTATACAGTCATAGAGGGAAGTCTCGATGGCTGTTGGATAAAATATGACGGCAATGTGTAAACTAGTTTCAATGGCGGCCAGCGCAGGTAGGACATTGGGATGACATTCACCACCGGCAGTTGGTAATACAACGAGATGTGGTTCAATGTGGACGTGGGTATTATTGCAATGGATTACTGAGCAATTGAAAATACGTTGAATGAGTTCTCGTAGTATTATGTCGTAGGGAAGGAAGGAGGACTGATCAAGATTTCTTCCTCCACTTCCATTATTGCTGTGGGTGGCTTGCTTTGAAAATTTCAAATGCGAAGCGGGGTATTTTTTGTATGCAGTTTCCCAGAGGTTTTTGAAATTTGTATTGGAAACATAACTTACGGCCTGAAAGAAAAATTAAGAAAGAACTTTATGATAAGTCTTTGACTTTAAAATACAATGTATTGGTTATAGAAATTAATAGGTCTATATGAGAATGCAACTCATTCTTTTGAATTGATTTCAAGAACAGCAGAAAACAAAAATTAGTATGCACTCGGCATGCATACATTATATAGAGGAGATTTTGATAACAGCCCATCCATTAATAAATTCCATTGATTCAAATTTCTCTTGTTCGATCTTCCAATAGTGGGGGATTGTTTGTGTTGATAAGAGTATTAATTTATGAATGCAAAGCCAAACATTATAACACCATTTGAAAAAGATTAAAACAGAAAAGAATTCCATTTATAACAAAATCATGTGAGAGATAATCTCTGATGGTTTAGTCATAAAAGAAAAAAGTAAATAAAAGATAAGACATATTAAAACGGGTTCAAAATAATTAAGATTATGAGGGTAACTTCATTGAGGTCAAAATACTAATTAGCTAGGTAGCAATTGAACTTGAGTTTGATAGTATTTTTCTTTCAGTTTAGTTTAAATTATTTGGGTGGTAAATAGATTTTCAATTTTGATCAATCAAGGTAGATATTACTTTTAAAAGGTGGTTAACATCGAATGAAATACTGAAAATTTCAATCGCCAATTTCTCATCCATTAAAATATATAATTTTTAAGTTATTTCTTTTATTTCTTAGCCAAAAATTCAAGTGGGGTCAGATTCAGATGCGAAAGTTGATTTTTTTAGTAATAAAGAGTTTTTAGGCGTTGGATTTTTTTTGATAAAAAAAAAGATTTATTGAAAAAAAAAAAGAAATTATTCTCTTAGCTAAGGATGTGTAATTAACCAAGGATTGTACTTGTATAAAGCCGAAATTCCACTAAATAGATTTTTTATAACATTTAATAAAAAAAAGTTTTAAGAATAAAGTGTAGGGCAGGGTCGCACGTACTTGCTCCTATGGAAAAGATTGTTTACAATATTAAAGTTTTAATGTTAAAATTTATTTAATTAATTTAATTTCATGAGAAACTAAAAAAATAAAATTGAAAAATAATAAAAAAAAAAAGAAATTCCAGAGCCCTATTAATATTTTTCGCAATGTTAAGTGACATTGACATTACTCTGCGTATGTATGACAGATGTATCTTTAATGTATTTAGGAAAGTCTTTAAAAAACGTGTTTCAATGTGAATTGCACAGTTAGTCCAAACCAAAGAATATTTTTACGAAAAAACGTTGAAGTTTTTCAGTTTGAAAATGTATTTTGCTACACTAGCGCACGGAAGTGCATTATTGAATTTTTTATTGCGTCATGTACTTTATATTTAGCAGAGTAAGTTACAAATTTGTACCTAACAAATTTCGACCATGTGAAGTTGATCGAGTTTTTCGATGATATATTTTGTTAAGTAGTATACTATTACTATTTCACTACTATTACTTTTTCAGATTTTTTTAGGTTAACACATACATAGGTTCTAATTATTGCAATATTTGCTGAAGCATCTTTGCTTGAATCCTTTGGACGACTGAAAGAAGATAGACAAGAGCCATCCCTTTAAAAGGGGGAAAATTATAGGTTTTCTTAAGAATGCAAGCATTGACGCAGAAAAATTCGCTTAGCACATTATACGGCTCACAATATTTAGAATGTATAAGAATTATGAGAGTATATTGAAGAAGGCTTATATGAAAGAAATTTATTTCGAATCTGTTGAATCTCAAACTTCCCGAGTGAAACTATTACGGCCGATTTCTTCACAGAGTCCTAATACTAAAACCGGTCCTAGTCCTAAAGTTACTACTCAAATAAGTACCAACTCACTTCTTCACCCAAGTACTAGGTCCTAAAACTGTCAATTTAGGACCGAGTACTAGCTAGGACCTGGTTCTAGCTAGCTCCTCAAAATCGGCTAGTACCTGGTTATTATACCAATCGTTAGTACTCAAATCGGTACCAAGTGATTTCTTCACAAAAGTACTAAGCCCTAGTACTTTCAAATTGGTACCGAGTATTAGTTAGGACTCAATATTTGTTAGGACCTCAAATTCGGTAGTCTAGCGCTTAGTATTTGAATAAAAACAATGGATTCTATTCTTTTTAAGAGAAATCTGAGGGATTTATTAATTTCTTGGGTGCTGTTTCGCTTGTTAAGTGATTTTTATAGTAATTTTAATGATTTGAACGATTTTTAAAAATTAACCAAAATTACCTGAAATGAGAAATGTAATGCCGGAACCGGAAGAATGGACAAGAGAACAATTCTTGGTCAAGAAGTACCAAAAAAGTTCGATCTTCCTAAAAGTGACAACCAAGATGGTCTTTACATTTCTCGACCTGTGAACCATTTACACCCTCAATAATACCTCGGACTTGCCTATAAGTCACGATAAAATATTGCGAGTTGCAGTTTAGTAAAAAAAAAAAGACAATATAAGGACTGCGTTCTTTTAAATTATTCTTTTTATTAAAATAAATTTATGCAGGTACAAACGTCTATCCGAAAATATCGTTAACTTAATATGGGTCTACTGTTAATGTTAGCGATCCATTTATATGTACCTCGAGTACTTGTGTGAAACCTTCCTCGTTTTTGGTGACCTGTATTTCAGAATTGTTAACATTACCCAGATCACACAATTCAGCATTCATAAATTAATTCTTGACTGTTAAATTTCTTGATAAATGAATCGAATTTGTTTTGCTTGTTGGCTTCTTGTTACGTTTGACCAGATTTGTTTTTAAATTTTTTTGATAGTCCTATTATTACTTTCTACTTTTTGTCTTTCTTTATTTTGTTAAAATCTCTTAAATATGAAAATAAATTATTTAAAATATCAAAATTAATTATTTTAAACATCAAAATATTGTCAGAATGAAAGTTAGACCAGTTTTATACGTATTAATTCTTAGGACTACGTTGTAAACTTAGATCAGGTCCTATATATGTGAAGAAATGCTAACTTTTCCTTAGGACCGAGTACTAGTGCTAGTACCTGGTCTAGCTAGACCGGGTACTAAGCTCACTTAGGACTTATGTGAAGAAATTGGCCGTTTGACTTTGCTTTTTGAGATTTATTAGCTCCCCGACTACAAATCATTTGTCAGCAAGATATTGTCATACTCGATTCATTTTTCAATACTATATCCGCTAGTGTATTAAGATCTTTGGGACAGAATTTTGAATTGATGTTTCCGCCTTTCTACAACTTTCAGCTTTGAAAAATAATATTCCTGAAGGAAGTCGATAACAAAAGCCTTATTTATTTTTGATTAAGAAATGCAAAGATCAATATAATAATAGAAATCATACTGGCTTTGTATACCTACGTCTTTTCAATCTCTGTAATCTTTTCTTATCTTAATAGGTACTTTTGTTACTAAATGTAACTTTTAGAATCATGTTTTGAACCTTTGCCAGCTTTCAAACAAAACAATCAAAAGAAATAAAATCTAATGCTGTAAGTAGATATATTATAGGTGCCCGGAAAGTTTAAAGCAAAACTAGAATTTTAATTTGATCTTTTGAACTGTTAAATGAATCTTCAATTAAAATTAGTCACAGCAACGTAAATTTATAAATTGCCTATAAATACGTTTCTTTTCATTTTAAATTAACCCAAACCCCAAATACTCTATTGAATTAGTTCAACAAAAATATTTCAACAAGAGAAACATGCAAACTTAAACACATTCTCCACATTCATTTCCTCATTTGATACGAAAACTCCTCTTATTATTTTACAAAAAGCTACTTTACAACAAACTAACAAACAATAGAATTTTGTTGCATAATGATTTTGAAAGTGTAAAAGTTTTTTCATCATTTTCAAGTTCAAGCTCTTACCTGCGAGTATGTCATTGGCAAGTCTCCCACTACTGTAACATCATCTGTTACTGTTACTAAACTAGCATCGCGATTGCGAGGCAATGGAAATACTTTATGGTTTTGTTTGCGATAAATTTGCACATGAACTTTAGTCCAAGGATGCTCTAGCCTCTGCGGATGGATTCGTTTATCCAATCCCGGATAAATTGGAAAGTCTGTTAGTTTCTTTTTCTGTTCGAGACATTGCAGCCATCCTTTGTCAACAATTACAACAAAACGATCTGGCAATGAAGTCTCACGAACGTGTTGAGTGGCAATACCCAACTCGGACCAAATTGAATCCATTTGCTTGTTTTCTTTTTTACAAAGTTTCTAATTAATATATTTTTTTAATCTGCATTATTATCAGCAAAAAATTCAATGAAGAACAAGGTTATTTCTCTGTTTTTTCTTTGTTTATTTTTTTTTCTTTTTAGGCCTTCGTCATGGTTAAGAATTTTTTGTGTTGGTAGAAAAAAGAAAGTTTGTAGTTTGTTTTTAAATGAACACAAGTATTTTTTTTAAACATAACACAATATAAAGTTATTGTTTATTTTGAACTGGGGGATTTAGAATTTATGGTTTTTTTTTTGTCTTTTTTTTAATAAATTTTATAATCTTTTTTACACGAGAGTGTGGTGTGTACTCATTTGTTTAGAAGTTGCTACAAAAATACGGAATATGGAAGAGAGAAAAAATTGATGAAGAATGAACTTTTTTTTTGCAAGACACAGCTGTTTTTTGATTTTTGGCAGTTGTGCTGTCAAAAGTGACATAAGGGTGTGTGGTTTGAGAATGAATGCGTTCAGTCAAACAGTTAAGGCTTGGCCACACCGGAGGGTATGCGGTAGCGGTACGGGTAGAGGTAACGGTACTTGTATGAACAAAATTCCAAACTGACATATCAGCGTTCAGATGTTGAATTTTTTTCATACAAATATCGTTACCGCTACCCGTACCGCTACCGCATACCCTCTGGTGTGGCCAAGCCTTTAAGGCTTGGCCACACCGGAGGGTACGCGGTAGAGGTACAGGTAACGGTACGGGTATTTGTATGGAAAAAATTCCAAACTGACACATCAACGTTCGGGTGTGGAATTTTTTTAATACAAATATCGTTGCCGCTACCCGTACCGCTACCGCGTACCCTCCGGTGTGGCCAAGCCTTTAATGTTTTGAATTCATTATAGGGTAAATAGGCTGTGTTTTTGATGTAATTTTTTTTAATTTATGTAAAATGTTTTCGCTTTTGAGTTGAATAAAAAAATTTCAGCTGTATGGCTTATTGTTAAATATTTTTCTATGCCTCTTTTCTGCCATGATACTCCTTAAAAAAAAAAAAAAACAAAACAAAACCATCTGCAAAAAAAAATTTAACCCAAATTTAACCAGGTATCAGAGCTCATTAAATTTTTAACAGCTGAAATTTTTTTTATCAGTGTCAAAAATTTTACACGGGGTTAACTATTAAACAGAATTCACACACGATCTTAAAAGCAAAATATCGTTAATTTCTTTAAAAACTCGGTAGGTAAAACAGAAAAAATTGTATTAATATTTTTAAAACACGGATATTGATGGTTATTTTTAACTAATCAAACATTGAAAATACTTTTTCTCATAGGTACGTGTTTCGTATTAATCTTCAGCAATTAAATTTACTACATCACGAACCTTCCGTTAAATCTTGGACATTATAGATAACAAACATGAAAATATTTGCTCAAAAAAAGTGATAACGTCTTATAAATCGATGAACTATGACAGCAATGGGATGGGACTTTTTCAAAAAAATGTCGAAGTAGATTTGAACAAATAACGCAGTAGATTCATTTTTATCGCAGTAGATTTTTATATTTGTATTAGAGCCTACGATTTTGTTCGTGTATTTAATTACACGTGTACCCGATACACGTGTACACGTGTATCTAAAAAACGTTTACACGTGTATCTTATTTACACGTGTATTTATTAAATACACGTGTATTTATATTTACACGTGTAAATACGAAACAAAATGATTTTTTTGCTTTTTGGGGGTAAAATAAAAGTTTTTAAAACTAAACAACTGAAGATTATTGTGCAAATAAATAGTTCGAATTGGAAAAATAGTATTTGAACTTTTTGAAGACCTTATAAATAATTTATTCAAAAATTAAAAATAATGATGTGCCTTTTCATTAAAAAAAAGCTAATAAATTTTTCCAAGATATTGTAACGATGAATTACTGAACTACTTTTAAGATAAAAGTCTGAACACACTACCTACTACTGCAAAGGTAGAAATGTGAACGGACCTTTAGTAATTAAGAAAAATATCTCACTGAACACATCTAAAAATATCCCACTGAACATATCTCACTGAACACATCTCAAAATATCCCACACTGAACACATCTCAAAATATCCCACTAGACTGGAAGCCTTCCTGGAAAGGAAGTTTCGAGAGACAGGGACGAGAGCCTTCGAGGACGTTCTCGAGTCTCGAGATTCCGGTATAAAAGGCAGCGTAGACACCGACCGGACACAGTTTAATCTTGAAAGTGAAAGAGTACAGTACAAAGTGAAATAAAGTGTTGCGAATTGTTAGTAGTAAATAAAGTGATTTAAAAGTGTGTTTGTTTGAGCGAATAATAAAAGTAAATTGAGTTGAAATAAAGTGTGTTCTTATTTGAACGGAAATATAAGTGGAAATTAAATAAGTTTTATTGTGAACCCGAAATAAAACATTACAGTGGTGTCAGAAAAGTGGAATAAAACTTATTTATTTGTGCGAATCAGATAATTTCGCGAATAAAGTAAAAAGTGCGCGTGTGTTTTAAAAATAAACAAAGTTTAAAACATTTTGAAATAAGTAAAAGTGCTCGCGTTTTAAAAAGTTAAAATGGGTAAGACATTAAATCAGTTAAGTTTGACTGAGCTGAAGGCGGAATTAACTAAGCGAGGTCTTCCTACTGCTGGATCGAAAAATGACCTCATTATTCGTCTGCAGGATCACTTAACCCAGATAAACGAAAATTTGGACACATTTCAATTCGAAATTGAAATGCCAGAAGAACAAGTAAGTACTGGTTCCGCTTCCGATATGTCGTCCGTGATGTCTGTTCTCCTTGCTAAGTTCGAGAAAAATCTTCTTGAACAAATTGAAGCACAACGTAATGAACAGAAGGATGAACAGAAAAATCTTCTTGAACAAATTGAGACACAACGCAAGGAACAGAGAGAACAATTAGAAAAACAACAGAGTAGTGTTCTCGAAAAAATTGAGGCACAACGTACCGAGCAAAAGAGTGAACAACAGAATCTTCTCGAAAAATTGGAAACCCAGAAGAACCTTCTAGATGAACAGAAAAACCTCATCGAAGGTAAGCTTGATGCTATCGAGAACAAGTTCGTTGCTCTTGATGCTTCCATCAAAGGTGTTGAAAAACAATCTCAAGAAAAGTTCGAGAAAGTTGAAGAAAAACTCGAAAAAGTAGAAATAAAATTCGATGACAAATTGAAAGGAATGGAAGTGAAAATGCAAAGTTTTACCGAAGAACTTGACAAGGTTCGAAAAATTAAGGTGCGAGAAAGTTCTGGTGAGTATTTAAAGAAGAAGGAAATGCATCCACCAACCTTTGATGGACAAAGTTCTTGGTCGATCTACAAGAAACAGTTTGAGGCAGCTGCCACAACAAATGGCTGGGATGACGAAGACAAATGTATAGCGCTGACTCTTGCTCTTAGAGGTCCTGCTGCTGAGTTGTTACAAACGTTACCACCAGAAAAGAATGGTAACTTTAACGCTCTTGTCCAGGTCATTGAAAAACGCTTTGGAGATGGCCATATGCAGGAAGTCTTCCGCGTCCAACTCAATACAAGAGTCCAGAAAAGAGGAGAAACTCTGCAACAACTTCAAGCAGATATTGAAAGGTTGGCTCATCTGGCATATCCGACAGCAGGAGACGACATTATCAATCAGTTTGCGACAGAAGCCTTTGTACGTGCTGTATCTGATATAAATCTTCAGCGAGCAATTCGAACAGCTGGAAAACGTTCCCTTCCTGAAGCATTAGCGTTTGCACTGACTATGGAAGCAGCAGAACAGGCTTCTCAAGGCGTTCATCGGGTAAGAGAAGTTGCAGTGGAGGAATGCTCTTGTCAAAAACTCGCGTTCCAAAGAAACCAGCGAGACGGAGCTGCTCGATGCTGGAACTGTAACAAGACAGGACATCTCCAGCGGCAGTGCAGATTGCCACCAAGAAGAACTGCTTGCGAACACTGTGGAAACAGGAATATTGCCCAACAACAGGTAAGCGATACAACTAACACTCATGCTCATCTTGTTTCCCATTCGGGAAACGAGTAAGGACCAACTTCGAGGGGCAGAAGCTGGTTTCTGGTATCGATGGCCCCAGAACCACAATTCAAGTCTCACAGACTAAACGAGACAACAAAAGTCTGACAGTGGAGGCGACCATAAACAACAAACAACACGTGGCTACAATTGACACCGGTGCCACCGCCTCTATTGTACGAAGAGACTTGGTGAAGATGACATGGCTACATAACACCAACAGCTACCGTCTGAAGACAGCCACAGGAGAAGCAGCAAGGGTGTACGGTGAAGTTCGTCTTACGATCCGTATGGCAGAACTAGAGTTTTCACATGTGTTTTTGGTGGCAGATATATGTGACGAGTGCATCATTGGAATCGACTTCATGAAGGAGCATGGAATCATTTTGGATATAGGTAATCAAGTCCTGAAATACAGAAATGTAGAGATTCCAATGGTCTATGGCACTGAAAACTCGACAACAATTAGAACTGTCATCAAAGAAGACATGTGCCTGCCTCCTTCTTCAGAAGTTTTTGTGTGGACCAAGTTAAAGGGGAACTTTGGAAGCCATCGATACCTCATGGTTGAACCAGAAGTTGAGCAAAGTTCCGAAAACATCATCATCGGGAAGACTCTTGTGGCACCAAAGAACAACATGGTACCTGTACGGATACTTAACATCAAACCGTACCCAATCAAGCTTAAGAAAGGAGAAGTTGTTGGGCAATGTGAATCTGTGGCCGCAATAACTAAGATCAACGAGGTGGATACACAGATGACTATGAACTCGGAGAAACTAAAGAAACAAATTCTCAATTCAGACAACCTGAGTCAACATCAGCTTAATGTTGCGGGAAGGCTTCTTCATGAGTATGCTGATATCTTCTCTTCACCCAGCGGGCAATACGGCCGAACACAACTGGTGCAGCATCGAATCGATACAGGAGATGCTAGGCCGATTCGTCAACCAGCAAGACGTCTCCCCTTGGCCAAACAAGGTGAAGTTGAAGAAATGATAACAACAATGAAGAAAGACGGGCTAATCGAAAATTCCAAAAGCCCTTGGGCATCACCGGTAGTTCTCGTCAAAAAGAAGGATGGAAGCACTCGATTTTGTGTCGACTATCGCAGGCTGAATGATGTGACGAAGAAAGACAGCTACCCACTGCCAAGAATCAGTGATACTCTAGATGCAATGGAAGGAGCACAATGGTTTTCGACTTTGGATTTGAAGAGTGGCTACTGGCAGGTGGAAATCCATCCAGAAGATCGGGAGAAGACGGCTTTCTCCACAGGAAATGGTCTGTGGCAGTTTAATGTCATGCCGTTTGGGCTATGCAATGCCCCAGCTACTTTTGAGCGCTTAATGGAGTGCGTTTTAAATGGATTAACCTGGAAATCTTGCCTAGTCTATTTGGATGATGTCATCGTTTACGGGAAAACATTTGATGACCATTGTGAAAACCTAAAGGCTGTATTCCAAAGGCTACGAGAAGCACATCTTAAGTTGAATCCAAAGAAATGTGCACTTTTCAAGACCGAGGTTAAATATTTGGGGCATATCATCTCATCCCAAGGAGTGAAGACTGATCCTGAAAAGGTTGACACTGTGAAGAACTGGCCAACCCCTCAGGACAAGCATCAACTTCGGAGTTTCCTCGGTCTGGCAACGTACTATCGACGATTTGTGAAGGATTTTGCGAGAATCGCCAAAAGCTTGCACCAACTTACGGAGAAGGGTAAACCCTTTAAATGGTCAGGTGAGTGTGAGAAAAGCTTTCAGGAACTGAAGCTGCGGTTATGTGAAGCTCCTGTGCTGGCCTATCCGACTCCAGGCAAACAATTCATCATTGACGCAGATGCAAGTAATGTTGGAGTTGGTGCTGTTTTATCGCAAGTTCATGACGGAGAAGAAAAGGTCGTTGCCTATTTCAGCAAGGTACTCTCGAAACAAGAAAGAAACTATTGCGTGACCAGAAGGGAACTTCTAGCTCTAGTATTGGCAACAAAGCACTTCCATAAGTACATCTATGGACAGAAGTTCCTTCTTCGCACAGATCATGGTGCACTAAATTGGCTTTTGAACTTCAAAAATCCAGAGGGTCAAGTAGCAAGATGGATCGAGATACTTCAGACGTATCAATGTCAGATTCAACATCGAAGAGGAAAACTGCATTCAAATGCAGACGCATTATCTCGACGCCCGTGCAAGCAAGACTGCAAACATTGCACACGACTAGAAGAAAAGGAAGTTGTCGCTGTTAGAAGAACGAGAGCTGATCCCATTTGCGGCTGGAGTAATGAAGAACTCAGAATGGCCCAACAGGAAGATTCGGACATCGAACCCATCCTTGCATGGAAGGAACATCAAGAGAAACCAGAATGGGCCGACATCTCCGACCGAAGCCCCACTCTAAAAGCATATTGGGCACAATGGGACTCACTTCATGTGCAAGAAGGGCTACTCAGGCGTAAGTGGGAATCCGCAGATGGTAAATCCTATGTAATGCAGCTAGTCGTACCTCAGTCAAAGGTAAATGATGTTCTCCGAGAGATGCACGGTGGAACTTCTGGAGGCCATTTAGGCATCAACAAGACGCTGGAAAAGCTACGACAGCAATTCTACTGGTTACGTATGAGAGAAGACGTTGAAAAGTGGTGCCGAAAATGTGATACTTGTGCCGCTAGCAAAGGACCAGCTAGAAAAATCCAAAGCAAGATGCAGCAGTACAATGTGGGTGCACCTTTTGAGAGAATTGCAATAGACGTAGCAGGTCCTTTCCCCGAAACCAACAACGGAAATCGATACATCCTTGTAGTGATGGACTACTTCAGCAAATGGCCTGAGGCATTTGCCATTCCAAACCAGGAAACCAAAACAGTTGTGGATAAGATTGTCTTTCATTGGGTGAGCAGGTTCGGAGTACCCATGGAACTTCATTCCGACCAAGGAAGGAACTTCGAATCTAAGATTTTTCAAGAGGTTTGCTCACTCCTTGGCATCAAGAAGACGCGAACAACACCGCTTCATCCACAATCTGATGGGATGGTTGAGCGATTTAACAGGACACTTAAGGAACACCTGTCAAAAGTAGTCAATGATAATCAACGAGACTGGGACCGACATATTCCATTATTCTTGATGGCTTATAGAAGTGCAACACATAGTTCTACTGGACATACACCATCGGAAGTCCTATTTGGCTCAACAATACGTCTGCCAAGTGAGATAAAATTTGGAAGTGTTCCAAACGAGCCACATGAAATGGATGAGTACGTAGATAAACTGAAAGGAACACTGGCTGACATTCACCAACGGACAAGGACAAATATAAAAGCGTCTAGTGACAGGATGAAAACAAGATATGACGCACGAGCGACAGCAACAGGGTTTCAAGAAGGAGAACTTGTGTGGTTTTACAATCCCCACCGACAAAAGGGACTATCACCGAAGCTACAACAAAACTGGGAAGGCCCTTACACAGTAATAACCAGAATTAACGACGTGGTTTACCGTATACAAAGAGGGGTAAGAGGCAAACTAAAGGTAGTTCATTGTGACCGTTTACATCGTTATAATGGTGATAGAAGCAATGGAGTTGTTCGGGACGAACAATCCTAAGAGGGGGGCAATGTAACGATGAATTACTGAACTACTTTTAAGATAAAAGTCTGAACACACTACCTACTACTGCAAAGGTAGAAATGTGAACGGACCTTTAGTAATTAAGAAAAATATCTCACTGAACACATCTAAAAATATCCCACTGAACATATCTCACTGAACACATCTCAAAATATCCCACTAGACTGGAAGCCTTCCTGGAAAGGAAGTTTCGAGAGACAGGGACGAGAGCCTTCGAGGACGTTCTCGAGTCTCGAGATTCCGGTATAAAAGGCAGCGTAGACACCGACCGGACACAGTTTAATCTTGAAAGTGAAAGAGTACAGTACAAAGTGAAATAAAGTGTTGCGAATTGTTAGTAGTAAATAAAGTGATTTAAAAGTGTGTTTGTTTGAGCGAATAATAAAAGTAAATTGAGTTGAAATAAAGTGTGTTCTTATTTGAACGGAAATATAAGTGGAAATTAAATAAGTTTTATTGTGAACCCGAAATAAAACATTACAATATATTTGCATATTGCCTACTGTGTCTTTCTCAGAAGAAAGTGTACCAACTGTTACATGTTTTTTTTTTTTTGTTAATCACCGTTTATTTGAAGATCATATGGTTTACTAAGTTCATAGTGAAAGTGTAAAAGGTGTTTTATAAATAAAGCGACAAATTCAATCAAAATAAATTTTAAAATAAAACTAAAATATGAAGCCAAGGAGTTGGGTATGGCAATATGCCCACCGAGAAGGGACAAATGCCTACTGTGACTTATGTAGTTCACAACAAAACAACCGTTTTTCTTGTCCCGGTGGAACAACCGGAGCCCTTGGACGGCATTTAAAGGGACTCCATGGAGTCAATTTAATTATTTTATATGTTTTGTTGCTTGGTAATCTAATCTAATCTGCTTTATTTTTTTACTTTTTAGTCGTATAATATTTGAAAGAAGATGATAATTTGCTTGGGTGGTATGAGCTCCCAAAGCCCCTCTCTTGCAATTTACCTACAAAAGCTTTTGCGATATTTAGAATGGGATAAAATAGATTTGGGGTGTTTCAACCCCCCAATGCCCCTCCCCTGAGTTCGGACCCCAAAATATTGCGTTGCAATCCAAACTTCATACAAAGTTCAGTTCGATACGATAATGGGAATCGGGTCAAAATTTTTTTCCAAGATTTATATGGCTAGGGTTGAATAAGAATTTCCAATTAAATTTTCCGTGTAATTTCAATGTGTAAATCTAGCCAATAACCGCAAAAACCTGAACAATATCCTTTTCATTCAATATAATACATATTTTAGGAAATCGCCACCAAATCTACCTGTTCGAACGCTATTTACACGTGTAAATATAAATACACGTGTAAATATAAATACACGTGTATTTACAAATACACGTGCTTCGGCACGAATTATTTAAATACACGTGTAGCACGTGTACCTTAATACACGTGCAATAGTAGGCTCTAATTTGTATACAATTTCATAAAAATTAACGAAAACTAAAAAAATAACAAAAACAGAACAAAACAAAAATGTATGCATTGACTGCATTCAGAAACACGATCAAACAAAAATAATATGTTCATAACATTTTTACATGAGATTCACTTGGATATTTTCAACCCGAAACATTTTTGTTCATGGTATAAAAAGAGAAGGTATGATCATTAGAAAAAACTCTGTATCGAGAACTGTCAAAACTTAAAAATGGCTACTTAAGGTTTTGACAGCTGTCCATTGATATTGTTGTTGTAAACAAATTTGTCTTGGAAATTGTTGTTGCTTTTGACTTTGCCAAATATTAAACGTCAAAACCTTACTTCCCCATTTTGTAAGATGGCGGCTGTAATGATCATACCTTGTCTTTTTATACCATGATTTTTGTTCGCATAGAATTTAAAAATTTATTGTAAGTTTCCCCAGAAGCCCGAATGGAATTTCCATTTTCGGCAAAACTTGTGCGTCACTAAAATTTTAGTTAGAAAAGACCTGTCGACTACCTCACTCATTACCTGAAAGAAAAGTTCAAAATATGAACGTGAACAACTTTCTGCACGGAACTTATAATAGGGTAATAGTAAAATTGAAAAATTAATTTTTTTCGGGTGAAATCTTGTTCACATGAAACTCGCTGATTTATTTCAAAACCAAAAGTGCAGTAGATTTTATTTAAAGGCAGTAGATTCGTTTCTTGAAAAAAATGCAGTAGATCTACTGCAATTGCAGCAAAGTCCCATCCCTGGCACAGCATCCATGAAAAGTGACACCATTTTCTTACATTTTAAAAATAAATAGGGTAAATCGTAGTAAAGGTCATGGTAAAAAAAAAATATTTTCTTAACGGTAGGTTGTAGAGAGTTGATTTTTTTTTAATTCGATAGATAAAGTTAATACAAGAATGTTATTGAAAATGAAAAAAATTCTTTAAAATTTCAAAACTAAGTTATGAACGGGTTTTTAAAATGAAAAAGACCTTCGACTAAGTTATAATTATAGATAGGAACATTTTTTTCGACAATCTGAAAGATACCACTGGAATTAAGAATTTCTTTTTAAGAATTTTTTAAAACATCCAAAAAATTTCAAACTTACATAATTTATAGGTTTTACTAATGCGCATGCGGACACAAAAAATTGAATTTCCAAAATGATAGGGTAGAGTTGCCTATTTGCGGCCGTCTCCAGTATCCGGCCACCTTTCGGAAAATCGTTATAACTAGTGATTTCGTAGGCTTCATTCCAAAATTGCGCTCTTATGCTGTTCTTACATATAAATGAACAGTATAAGAGCAAAATTTTGGAATGAAGCCTACGAAATCACTAGTTATAACGATGTTTCGAAAGGTGGCCGGATACTGGAGACGGCCGCAAATAGGCAACTCTACCCTATATTGGGACTTTTCACGAGTTGATTTTAGCCGCACCATAAATATGTCGGCCGACTAGGATTTTTCTATGGGGATTGTCACTTTAGTCGCCTGCGACTTACGTTCAGATGAGTCGAAAAGCTGTCGAACAGACATGATTGAGGTGAATATTTTAAAATAATAGGTGACTTCGGAAAAATGATAGAGCATCAGTTTTTATATTTATAATTTGAAATTGTTTAAATTTAAACCATTCACATTAACTGGAAAACTTACGTTATTTAACCCCCAGAAAACCGTATAAAGCACAAAATTAGAACTGTCCGAGCTTTGAATTCGCTATTTAGGGTGTGTCGAAGTGCTCAACTATGGCAATTTCAAATGTAATAGCTTTTAAAAGTTGCATTGCTTATCAACATTAAATTCTGCGTTTACAATTTTCATTTTTATTAATATCTTTGGCTCGCTCAAAATATAGGAAGAAATCGAAGTTTGCATATTTAAAGATTTTTGAAATATGTATATGTTTTTTTTTTTAATTGCACGGCCGTTTGGATACAAAAAAAAAATATATTAAATATTTTTAGGCTTTCTAGCGAAAGATAATTCCAAGAAAAAAACTTTTAAGCTTATATTTCTAGAAATTGAACACTTTGCAAAAAAGGTGCGAAATAATAGGAAAATAATTCTAAAAAATGCTAAAACGTATAGAATAAATAGGTACTTATGTATCTTTAATGTTTAAGTTTTTAAATTCGCAGTTATGATCCCCAATTGATTGCTGTTTAAGGTTTTTTTTTTAGGTTTTTTGTCTCGCTTTAATATTTCGAAAATTAACAAAAAATGTCTTGAAAAATACGTTTTTAAGTATATTTTTAAGTTTTGATAATTAAAAACGTTTTTTTTCAAGACATTTTTGTTGATTTTCGAAAACTAAAATAATCAAAATCGGAGCTGTTTCGGAGGTTTTCGAAAGGAAAGCATTCAGTGACTTCACTTTTATAAATTATATTATACATTTAAAAATAAAAACAAATTATATTGATCAGCCTTTTTAGTGAAATATGCCTTTGTGGGGAAAAGCTGGTAACGATATCTAAAATAAGTTTTATACTATTTATCACGTTGAGTACCATAAACGGGGTGAAAAATATAAGAATCCGACTTATTTTACAACTTAGATTTAAATCAAATGTTATATCCATTTCTAGTCAGCTGCCGTTTATGTTATATAAAATTATATTAATCTTTGGTTTATTTCTAATTACTGATTAGAATTTCAAGAAAAATGTATTTTATTATTAAAGATATTGACCGAAATAAAAATTCATATTGAATTTAAAATACCTACAGCTATAAAATAAAAAAAAAATAACAAAAATATTTAAAGCAATTAAGATTAAATTACAACCTTCATAAACAATTCAATAATTTAATTGACATTTCGTCATTTCATTTCATGAGAAATATAACACCAACAAGATGAACCATTGCTTTCTTTCAATAACATGTTTGGATTTGTGTTAAAAATACTTTGGACTATACACAAACAAATGTTAAAATTAAGTCACTTTTTCTCACAAAATTCAAAAAGGTTAGAGTTGAACAAGTGATAAATTATAATGTTTTGCTCAACATCATAATAATTAATAAAACAGCAAAAAAAGTTCAATAGTGAATAATTGTGAAAATAAATAATAAGAAAAGAAGCTTTTTATTTATTTTTGTACTCATATTCATATTAATTTTGAACTTATTTCACAAATCGAATAAATCGAAGAAAAAAAAATAAATTTTAAATATTCTATCAAAATTCAGCAATTTATCACTTCTTAACCTCGCCGAACGATATCGATTTGACATTTTCATTAGCTAATTAAATCTAATTACCGTCAAAGACCAATATATTATTACCTATTTTTATTATACTCATTAATTTATTACACTTTAAGCCAACATAAATCATTCGTTTAATCGCCCAAAAAGCCCACAGGCATGCTTCAAATTTGATATCGAATTATTTTGCATTTTCATTTTATGACTGCGAGAGTACGATAATTGTCACCATGCAAAAAAACCCAGCACACTTTCGATTTCGATTTATTTATTGTTATCGTCAATATCGTCAATATCGTTAATATCGATCATCTTGAACTTAAACTTTAAAGTATCAGACAAATAAGCTAACTTACTTAACACGAACATGTATAAACTTTAAAGTCAGTTTTAAAGCATATGATCGTTTGTATTTTCGGTATCAAACTAAATATGACTGACTACTAATTAACTTCCGGAAGATGGTACATTATTTATAAACAATGCGTTCATTCGGCAAGGACATTTTTAGTTTATTACGTGAATTGAATGTTTACTTCAGTGTTTTAGTTAAACAATAATAAAAAAGTATCACTAAAAATACATACTTTGAACGTAAACTTGATCACATTGAATGACGTAGTTAAATCTAATTATATAATCAGTTCCGGCGTCATATCAGCAGTTTAATTTAAAAACAAAGCATGATTTTATAATCAGGTGGAAATTAATTGCAAATATTCGAAAAAAAGTGAAGAATTTTTAGGGTTTTATTTTTAAATTTTACGTGAAATGTATATAAGTGACAGACACCTCGAGATTGCCGTAAAAACACAAAGTTAAAAGGGGCTTGAATAATGCCGTATTGATTAACTTATAATACATTGAACTCCATTAAGAGTTAAGACTTAAACATTCCTTAAGGTTGTATCACATTATCATAACAAATAATTCATTTTTTGTTTGCGAAAAAAATGTGTTACACGTGTGATATTGCAGTATTCTGTACATATTTAACATTGAAAGCTATTTTATAAATATTATATCTATGAAAACTATGTTGGATTGATCTTATTTAATATATCTCGAGACTAGCTTTGAGCTCTTCATCATAAGAAAATCACTTTACATATGGCACGAAGATAATTTTCCAAATCAAGGACAAGCTATGGATCAGGGTTAGGGTTCCCAACATTTTCGGTGCCGATTATAGTACATATTTTGAGGAAACCGTAAAAAAATATAGTACTTTCCAATCAAATATAGTATTTATAAGAACATAAAGAAGTCAAGGAATTTTTGTTTAAGTTGTTGCATATTGATGTTTGTAAAACCTGTATTTGTTGCACTTATTGCATTATTCAAAAGTTTTTTGTAGACAAAAAATTATCATAATGTTTTTCACATTCAATATTGTAACGTTTTATTACGGGTTCACAATAAAACTTATTTAATTTCCACTTATATTTCCGTTCAAATAAGAACACACTTTATTTCAACTCAATTTACTTTTATTATTCGCTCAAACAACACACACTTTTAAATCACTTTATTTACTACTAACAATTCGCAACACTTTATTTCACTTCGTACTGTACTCTTTCACTTTCAAGATTAAACTGTATCCGGTCGGTGTCCACGCTGCCCTTTTATACCTGAAATTCGGAATTCGAGAATGTCTTCGAAGGTTCTCGTCTTTGCTTCTCGAAGCTTCCTTTCCAAGAGGGGGCGCTTCATACTTCCAGTCCAGTGGGATATTTTGGGATATTCAGCAGTCGAGGGAATTTCTTTGGATGCGTTCAGAGGGTAGTTTCTTAATTACTAAAGGTCCGTTCACATTTCTACCTTTACTGTAACAGGTAGTGTGTTCAGACTTTTATCTTAAAAGTAGTTCGGTAATTCATCGTTACAATATTTCAATTTTAGCAGAAATGGAATATCTGATCACAGTACACATAATAATAATAATTACAAACATTGTCAAAATTTGTTTGTCAGGTCGGCATTTAATTTTTATATATCAATCGGAGTAACAGGAAATTTGTTTTTGTTTTTGATTATAAAATGTCATTTGAAAAAATTATAAATTGAAAAGTAACAAATTTTCCTTGTGTTTCCTGTCGAAAAATGGTCAATAATTGTTAAAAAATTAGTTGTGTGCGTTTCATCGGTAATTTAAAACAATTAAGAATAACGGTAGCTGTCACTTTTATTCAAACTGACATTGGTCGCCAAATTGTCAAAGCATAAGCTCGGAAGATATTACCTTTTTATGTGTACTGTGATATCTTAAAAACATTTGGGAGGTGTTTTAATTGCGTTAAAATTAAGGTTACAATTTTAACCTTGGTTAAATTTTGACACTAGCATGGTGAATAAAACAGGTTTACATGGTATTCTCCTGTAGAGAAGGCTTAAATTTAACGAAGATAAAGACTTTAACCCAAATACTAACTTAATCGACACACGGCTTTAGTAGGCTAGGCTTAGTGCCGGTTTGTTCATAGTCGATTATCTTTTAATCAAGGATTATTCCATACAAAAATCCTTGATTAAAAGATAATCGAGTGTCAACAAACCGGCCCTTAGGGTAGTTCAGATACATGGAAAATATAAAGCAATAAAGTTCAATCAACAAAATAGCCTATTGATTATGTAGTTTAGAAAGGAACTAAGACGTTCACGAGTTTTTATTGCAGGAATCGTTCAATGGGTTATAAAAGAACATAAAACCGCGGAGCACGGTTGCCACTCGCATAAAAAATTTCCTACCAAAGTTTCCAAAAAAACCTACCAATTCAAAGAAAAACGAACTTGCTCTTGGAGTTAAAGTTGCTTAAATTTTTAAGACTTTTTATATAGAAAGGAGAATGGGCAAGTTTGTATGAAACGTGGACGTTACGCGGCCAGGAATGAATTTGTTATTTTTTGATGTAATTAAGGTTTACATATATTGTGCAGAAGTTTTATCCCTGTGATGTATTTCAATAACAGATAAAATGCATTTTTGCATTTAAAACTTTATATATGTCTCAATGTTATAACTCAATTGTGTATTTTAAGTGCAAAATATTATTTTCTGTCATTTTCCCTGAGTCTGAAGACCTTTATCTTGAATATCCAACCACTAGAACCCAAACTATAAGCATTTTTAAACAACAAATTCAAGCCTATTTTTAGAGTTTTGTTGTTCAATTTTTTGTTACTTTGAATTGTTTGAAAACTTTCGAACCTGAAATGGTTGTCTTAAAAATCTTATATTATGAGTTCTATTGGTCGGATTTTCAAGATTAATGTCTTCATGCTCAGGGAAAATGACAGAGCATCATATTTTAAATTCCATATAAAAATATAAATCAGTTTTTCCTTCATACATTGAACAATGCATTAACAATACTAATACTGCATTATCTTGCATTCTTAACGCAATACAGCGAAACGTCCATAGTAAAAGTTTTTCCTGGGCTATAATTCTTTCATTTGATACCAATTTTATTGATGGCCGCTCAACGTCCAAAATGCCCATTCTCCTTTGGAAAAAAAAAAATAAAATTCGTTTAAAAAAATAAAATTAAATCTGAAATTAAATTGCCCTCCAAAACAAGTATGCAGTTTTGATTGATATATAAACGTGCATTTTTAGAAAAAAAAATTTCAAAATCGTTAGAGCCGTTTTTAAAAAAAAAAACAATTTTGTATAAATAATTTTTTGGAAAAAAACTTTTAAAATAAAATTGTAATGCCATTTTGTAGAAATCACTAATCAAGAATGTGAAGTTAGTGTTAACACAAAACATGAAAATGGATGAGTTCAGACACCAACAATGAGGATACTGCGTTTACATACACTACTTAATATTATTACTCTCGGTTTAGATGGGCACATTTGTTTGGCACAAATATTTTGGGTAGATTTGACATTATTACAATTTTTTTTGTCAATTATTAAAAATAAAATTATTTTAGAGAAAGAACTTGGAAAAACCTACCAAATTGACTTCAAACCTACCAACCTACCCAAGGTAAAAAAACCTACCCAGTTTGGTAGGATCCTACCCACTCCGGCAACCGTGCCGCGGAGTGCTATTAAATGAGAGGGTGGAAACTGAAGATAGGGGTGCAAAAGCCCCCTTTTTGGTTTTTTCAATATACCTCGTAAACCAAGCAAAATTTTGATATATTGTCTATACATTTTTTTGTAGAGAATTAAATTTCCAATTGGAATAATGTTTTTTAAAAATTGAAAAAAAATTTCCATACCAAAATAGTCGAAACAATCATAAAAAAAATATCAAAAAAATCGATTTTTTGAGATTTTTTGCTTTTTTAGTTGTACATTTTTTTTGGGTTGAGATAGACATAAACATTGTTCTAAAGAAAAAAAAAAGATTAAATTTCCTTCAAAATGCTGTACTCACTAAATTTTTTCATTGAAAATTGACCGAAATATGGCCATTTTAATCTATCTTTTTTTCGTATTTTTAGTTTTACTTAAGTAAAACAGAAACATTTGAGGGAAAGTACGATTACTTAAGCACTAAGAACTGATAATGAGATTTTGTAGAGGGGTTAAATACAATCATTGTTTACTATTTGAGGGAGGGTCAATGTCCCCCCGTTTTGGAGGGAGGGGCAATTTTCTAAAAAAAATACTTAAAATTAAAAAAAATTATTAAAAAACAACGGCAACACTTACAGTTTTGATTGATACTTTTTTCAAAAGCTAGAATTATAAACTTAATATTAATTTTAAAATGAAGTTATTTTAATCAATTCTTTTTGAAATACCCGATTTCAAAGTCAAAACTTGTAAAAAAAATGTTTAAAAAGCACATTGAGTACAATTTTCACAAAGACTGTGGACTTCAATACGAAATTGATCGACAAAGTAAACTGCCTTAATTGATTTCTTATCAAATCATGAAAATCATAATGTTCCTATGCCTTCTACTTTTTGAGAAAATTGAAAAATAGACGAAATACTTTCTTTATCGGAATCACTCGTTTATTTCAAAAAGAATTGATTAAAATAACTTAATTTTAAAATTCAATCAAAACTGTAAGTGTTGCCGTTGTTTTTTAATAATTTTTTTTAATTTTAAGTATTTTTTTTAGAAAATTGCCCCTCCCTCCAAAACGGGGGGACATTGACCCTCCCTCCTATAGTAAACAATGATTGTATTTAACCCCTCTACAAAGTCTCATTATCAGTTCTTGGTGCTTAAGTAATCGTACTTTCCCCTCAAATGTTTCTGTTTTACTTAAGTAAAACTAAAAATGCGAAAAACGATATATTAAAATGGCCATACTTTGGTCAATTTCAATGAAAAAATTTAGTGAGTACAGCATTTTGAAGGAAATTTAATCTTCTTTTTTTCTTTGGAGCAATGTTTATGTCTATCTCAACCCAAAAAAAATGTACAACTAAAAAAGCAAAAAAACTCAAAAAATCGATTTTTTTGATATTTTTTTTATGATTGTTTCGACTATTTTGGTATGGAAATTTTTTTTGATATTTTTAAAAAACATTATTCCAATTTGAAATTTAATTCTCTACTAAAAGTTGTGTAGACAATATATCAAAATTTTGCTTGGTTTACGAGGTATATTGAAAAAACCAAAAAGGGGGCTTTTGCACCCCTATCTTCAGTTTCCACCCTCTCATTTAATAGCACTCCGCGGTTTTATCTTCTTTTATAACCCATTGAACGATTCCTGCAATAAAAACCCGTGAACGTCTTAGTTCCTTATTACCCTGTTTTTTTCGACATAATCAATAGCCTAAAAGAAATATTTTTGTTATTGATTTCGTTCACCTCATTAGAATATAGTATTTTTGCGTACTATATATTTCTTTAACAGTATATAGTACGTAAAGCTCAAATATAGTACAATACAATACTATATATTATAGTACGGTTGGGAACCCTAATCAGGGTTCGGACTTCAGTTTCAAAATTTCGAAGCAAATTTGAAAAAAAGTGAAGTAGATCCAAAATTTCGGAAGTAGATTTCAAAATTAATCTTTCAGAACATTTATTTATGTCGTTTTCGATTGGCTCTCCGGAAGCGTCCGGAATCATTCAGAAGCCTTCTGAAAGTGTTTTATTCGCACTATTATGACAGACAGAACGCTTCTGAAAATAAAAATTCTCTTCTTGATTTCAAAACAGAATTCACTCAAAATCATTAATATTTAAATAAGTAAACGTCAAACCAAATTTTTTAGTAGAAAAGCAAAAAAATTGTATTTGATTATTCACCAATACAGATATAAAATTTCAGAATTGAGTGGAAGCGATTTAAACTGTTTTATTGGATTTTAGAATGAGTGAATCCTTGAGTTATTCCAATCGAAAACGACATTACAAAAATTTATTTAAAATAAAATTATTTTTCAACGAAATTATTTTACTTTACTTTTTTTTTATTATGATCTTTTCCAAAAAAACCTTTCTCATCTAGTGGTTGTAACGGTGCTTTGGGGTAAAACGGTTAATTCAGCATAATCTAACAAATTTTTGATCAGAAATTCTTCAAAATCAGTCAAAATTACTTTGATAAACTTTATTTATATCTTGAATTCAAAGAATAATAATTAACCTTTTGTGATTTCAGTTGAGCTTTTATTTCTCAATACCTCGACCAGATTTAAAATTGAAGTTAAATCCCTTTCTCTTAATTTATTATTTGAAAAATATTTTTCAATCAAGAAATAGAAGTAGATCCTGAAAAAGAGAAGTAGGGAACTAGATTTTATTTTTTTTTTCCCCAAAATCGAAGTAAATCTACTTCGATCGAAGTAAAGTCCGAACCCTGCTATGGATTAAAAGACGTGTCGAATTTTATCAAAACAACATTTTGCACAGCAGCTTTAGAAAATCGCGCCAAAGAATTTTTTATTTAGGCCCAATATTTTCTCTATCCATCAATAGAAAATAAGAAAATTGTTAAATCACATACAAATTTACATACATAATACATAATACTGCTTATTTAAACAATACCTAGCCTTTGTATATTGCTAGGTCAGTACTTAGCTCAGTAAAATTTTGCAAGGTAAAGAGCAAAAAAGTATTGCTGAGGATATACAAAATTATTCGTTTGTTGTGATTTACAGAGAAAGATTTTGTCAAAACTTATACATTTTTTAACCTTCAACAACAAAGGATTACGAAAATCGCGTACGGGTTATTTTTCATTCAAAGCCTTTCTAAGTACAAAATTTTTTAATATTTTTTTTTCAATTCGATCGGTGTATAGCTGAAGCTGATTTGTATTCAGATATTCACATTCGTAAAAACAAATATAAACCAATAATTCTAAAAATTAAGAAATATTACTAGAATTTTTAAAAAATTTCTGACTTTGCCGAAATTTTACATTTATGAACACGATGGGTTCTTCTTTTGAACAGTACTCAATCTCAAATATATTCCTAAGTAAGTTTCACACTTGAAATGACTTAAAATAAATTTTAAATGAAATACACATAAAAAAGTACGTATACACCATAGTGAACCGTTTTAAACATGTATATAATTTTGCAATTCATATTATTTTTATTTATTCAAACCTCAAATTAATTTAAACCGAATTTAAAATGTAGGAGATTTCTATTATTTACATACATACATATGTACTATGGAATAATATGATATGCAGCCAATCAGGCATATCGATCGGTTAAATTTCAATCTAAATGAAGTTTACATCAAAAACACAACTCATTGCTACCAATTTTTTTCATTCTAAAATACCTAAACCTAATTGAAACCGAGTAAATTAGAACTCAATTGGAGTATAGTTGAGCTTTAAATTGTTGTTTCGTAAACAGTGGGACAAGCCCTGCAAAACATGATGCAAGGTTTTAAAAACATTTGCATAAATTGCTACTAAGAATATCTACTTAATTTAATTAAGTATTCAATAGTATAATTATTATTATTAATCCCTACTTCCGAGTACTTACTTCCTCATACTTCATTGATTTGTTCTCATACTTAAACAAACTAAAAATAAAAGTAATCGTGATATTATTCTTAAAAAAGTTACAGAGCAATAAACTTAAGAATGAAAACTGAATAGTTTATTATTCAAGCTAAACAAAAAATAAATCATTTTCGTTCATTATGTGAATTGAATACAGAACAATTAATTATTTTAAAGATATATTTTACAGTACATGACTTAAACTTAGTGAATGACTTAAAAATCTTTAATTTAATTCAATCTATAGAGAATACTATCTTGAAATGTTATATTGGTCTTAAGAGAGCCATTGTGGTACGTTGATTCGCCGGGGCCCCGGGGCAAGACTAAATTTTGGGGCCCCTTTGATATTTGAGGGCCCCTTAGATACAAAAAAAAGTACGTATACGCCATAAATTTTTTTTTGTATGGCTTATTTATTTTTAGGTTTATTTTAATGTTTTAATATGCTGGTAATGCACTTTGCTATACTTACTTAAAATTTCTATCATAAAAGTAGTAAATACTTGTACTAGGGGCCCCCAAAAATTAGATATTTAGAGACCCCTAATATAAAATTTTTTTTAGATTAGAATTGATAGTTCTTGGGGCCTCTGTTCTGAAGTTATATGTACACATTTGATTTTCCGTTATCAAACATAGTTTATTTCTTTTGGGGCCCCTGAAAAATTATTTTTAGGGTCTCAAAATTAAGTGCTTAGAGGCCCCTAAAATATAATATAACTTTTTTGGAGCCAAGAATTAAAAGGTATTGGGGCCTCTGTTCTGAAGTAATATTCGGAATGCCACCAATAACGTAATGTTTTTATTTTGGGCCCTGATGTATTTATGTTGGGGCCCCTGAATTGATATTTAATTTTCCATTTGATTGTTTTGATCCACTGAAGTAATAGCTTTTGAGGATCCCCAAATAATATTTGTCATGCCATCAGAAAATTTGATGAATATTTTTGGGCTCCTTAGTAATAGATCTTGGACATCCAAATTAATATTTGATTGCCTCTCAACTAACGGGGTTCCTGAAAAATTATGATTTTGGGACCCTTCATATAATATTTTTGGAGCCCCGGAGTCATATTTTTGTGGGGCTCCTAAAGTAATATTTAGTAATCCATCAACAAATGTAATTTAATTTAAAAAACAATTTTTTTTAATTTATTTTTTTTTACGCCCTGAAGTAAAGGCTTTTGGGGCCCCAGGCCTGAAGTTGTGTTTTGCTTTTTTGGGGCCCCTAATGTATTATTTGTGGTTGCAAAGATTTTTCAAGTAATATTTTTTGGGGCCCTAAGATAAAATTATAATTTTTCTTTTAAAAAAGCAGTTTATTTTTTTGGGGCCCCTGGGGTTACTTCGTAACTCAATCTATGCAAAAAGTTTCCTTCTCTGCATTGTCTCCAGTGGGGCCCTGGGGTTGGTCGGGGGCCCCGGGGCACGGCCCCGATTGCCCCAAGGGAGTGTACGCCCCTGATGAGAGCTGTAATTACTTGTGAGCTGGATGAATTTAAGTCTATTTAGAGTTTTCGTAATGACTTCAAATTTTTTGGGTAGCTCCGCTGAAGTTACGAGGTTTCCTTATGAGACCGACGATATGTGTTTTTTTTCTGAAAGAATTTGTTTTTTTTCTTTTCATCCCCCACCCAAAACAATCTCCAGTTGTGAATGGCTACATTACATTCAATTAAAAAAGTTCCGGGTTTGATGTTCATATTTCTGTGAGCTAAACGTAAAGAAGATACAATGCGTGATGATAACTTGTGCTTATTGATAATAAATTCGCATTGTAATATAGGGCTATAATAAGAAGATTAGAACGGAAACATTACTGATCATTTGAAATTGCGTAAATAGTTTTGAGGATAGACATGACGTTTGCGTGCTATAATTTCAATTTTCTTGTGGTTTGTTTTGAAATGTTTAATTGAGTTCAATTTAAAGTCGAGGATATCAATCGATAAATGTTTACTCTTGAAAATTAATATACCTATTTATCATCATCAAACTAAGATCAAAAGTAATAGATGACTATGCTCGCTCACCCAGAGCACGAATGTCTTTCTTCTTAACATACTAAAATTTCTTACACAAACAGCAATCACAAATGTAATTTTCAATTAAGTACAAAAATGAGAATACGCATTGTTATCGAGTATTAAATAATTTAATTTATTATTATTATTTCTATGTTTGGAGTTTCTCACTTTTTACAACTTAAAATTAATTAATATTTTAGGAGTCTTGAAGTTTCAGCTAATCATATTAATTTGCTTATATTTTCTAGATAACATCATAAACTTCTGTTTTGTTTTTGTTTTGTGAACTTCTTAATTCATAGGAAAAACAAGAAAATTTATTAGTAAAATCATTGGTTTCTCTTAATTTTTGTCGGAGCTGGTAATCCCCCAACATATTTTCAGCCGAAAACTTATAAAAAAGGAATATTTAATTAGGATTTGAAAAAATCCCCTTTTGGTGGGTTTTACTTTTTGTTGGTAAATTTTATTAACTGTATATCATTACATTTATTTTTTCCTTGATCACGTAATAATTTCGTTCTTTTTTACGATAATACGAAAAGTTGTAGTCACAGAAGGAAGCGTAGGTTACAAAAAAAAAATAAACGTTAAACTCTTTTAGTCTACCTAAATGAGAGTCGCCTGCAGGATTTTGTCACATTTCAACATCCACCACAGTGGTGCGTTCTTTTATTCGACGATGTTAACTATTGTTAACAATAGTTTACTTTCATCGTTCCTAAATGAGAAAAAAGTTACAAAGTGTAACACCGTGACGTCACAACATCGTTCCTAAATCCAATGTTGAAGTGTCAAATAGTTACATTTTGTTACTTTTTCCAACTCAGCTCCTGGACTTGAGTTTCAATGTTAATCTGTCAAACACAACTAAATGAGGAAGGAGAAGAGAATTTCTTGTTTGTTTCCATATTTGAAATTATTGAATGCATATTTTTGTTTCAATTTGCTTAGAATTCAATTAAAAAGAATTATTTCAGTACCAAATTAATTCTTTCTTGTTTATTCATTCATAAAATTACTCTCAAAAAATTTTCTTTTGACAGATCAACACAATGTAACATTAGTCGTTCCTAAATCAAAGTTGAAATTTTCTAACAAAATCTAACAAAAACAAGTACAACGATTTTTTTGACATAACAACAATAGTTAACTATATTCAATAAAAGAACGGACCACAAATTCGTTCCACTTCGTAACAGAGGAGGATAAGATCTTGTGGCACTCATACATAGGTCGAAAGCGACATAAATCAGCTTGATGTATAGGTATGCAGCTGGAAACAGAGAGACGGAGTCGATTCTGGATCTGCGCCTATAAAGGGATACATTTTATTGCCATTTTCACCAAAATTTGTTTTTTACATTACGACTAGAGTTTTAAAAATAACAATTCACAAAAAAAAAATGCATTTGAAATTAAAAAAAAAATATTTATTGCAACTGAAAAAAAAATTGCATTAAACAACAAATTTGATTGCGACTGAAAAATACTTGCATTAAAAAAAAAACATTTAGGTGTTGCAAATAAGCACTTTTGCATTAAAAAATTAAATGCACGACTGGGTCGCACGAACTTGCTCTTAGAGTTAAAGTTGCTTAAATTTTTAAGACTTTTTATATAGAAATTTGGAAAAAAAAATAAAATTCGTTTTTTAAAAAAATAAAATAAAATCTGAAATCAAATGGCCCTCCAAAACAAGTATGCAGTTTTGATTGATATATTAAGATGCATTTTAAAAAAAAAAAATTTCAAAACCGTTAGAGCCGTTTTTTAAAAAACTAATTTTTTATTTTTTTATATTTTTTTGGAAAAAAAGTTTTAAAATAAAATTGGTATGCCATTTTGTAGAAATCACTAATCAGCATCTAAAAACAAAATTTCAAAAAAATTCAATGTCCCGTTTTCGAAAATTTGATTTTTCAAAAAAAATTCAATGTCCCGTTTTCGAAAATTTGATTTTTCAAAAAAAAATTTTTTAATTTTTTTTAAAATTCCATAAAAAGTTTCGTTGAAATCGAATAAGCGGTTTCGGAGATAATCGGATTTAAAAAAAATTGTTCCATGGCAGGTACCTTTAATAATGATTTTCAAAAAAAAAAATTTTCATTAAAAGATAGACTATAGCTTAAAACTAACATTTGAATTTTTTAAACAAAATCGTTGGAGCCGTTTTCGAGATATTTCAATTTAACTAAAATCGGTATATGACAAGTACCGTTACTTTTGGTCCGAACAAATTAATTCCAAAAACCCCTCTGGAGAGTCGTCAAATAACTCTACATACCAAGTTTGACATCAATCGGTCTATCCGTTTAGGCTGTAGCTTCGTTTACAGACAGACAGACTGACAGACAAACAGACAGACAGACGGACTTCCGGGACCCACTTTTTTGGCATTCTCTACCACCGTAATGTCATGGACAAATGTTATCTCAACTTTTTTTTTTTTTACGAATGCATAACTTGATATATAGTACCTATATCGCAAGTAAAAATGTTGTTGCAACTGAAATGTATTTTCATTGAAAATAAAATTTTTATTGCAGATACAAATATTTTGCATTCAAAAAAAAATTTTATTGCAAATAAAAAATTTTCTGCATCAATGCAAAATGTGTGCATTAGATATTTTTTTTCGAATTTCTTAGAATTTTAACTATTTTACCATAAATTAGCTATTTCAACTATAATATAAAACAAAAAATGAGGTTTTAATCAAAACAAACATTACGATGATGGAAAACTCGGAAAAAGTGGGTCTCGCAATTCGGTCCGTGCGGTTTTGCGTCCATCTGTACACATTTGCACAGCCTAACGGACGGATTTTATTCAAATTTGGTACAGATGATTTTTATGAAATTTTGAAAGTTGTTTTTTTTTGTTTTTATATCTCGCTTAGAAAGTGTACCTCCCATACAAATTTTTATATTTATGCCAAATATCTCGAAAACGTCTGTAACGACTTTGATTAAACTTTGCAGACGTAATATTTAAAGCAATTTCCATAAAACTGCATTTTTATTTTTTCCAAAAAAAGTAAAATAAAAAATTGTGTTTCAAAATTTTGCGTTTAAAGTCGGCTCTTCCTCAATATCAATTTTTTTTAAATTTGTATAGAGCCAGCTCTTAAAATCTACAAGTAAGCATACATAAAAGTGCTTTGAAATGCAATCGTCGTGCATTTTATTTTATTTGCAATAAATGTTTTTCTTAATGCAAAATGTTTTTTTTTTTAATGCAAAATATTTGTATTTGCTCAAAAAACTTTATTTTCAGTGCAAATATTTTTCAGTTGCAATAATTTTTTTTAATGCAAATTTTTTTTAGTTGCAATAAATATTTTTTTTAATGCAAATTTTGTTCAGTTGCATTAAATTTTTAAATTTGTAATGGAAAACAAGTGCATTAAAAAAAATGAATTTTTACAATCCTGATTACTAAATAGTAAGATTTTAATTTTGAAATAAGTCAAACTCTGAGACAAATAATTTTAATATAAAAAAAAGGTTTATTCTTAAGAATAAGTTCTAATTATTGAAAAATTGGCCCTGAAGCTAGCATATAATATACCTATACTGTACTTAATAACTTTGTTTTTTTTTTTTTATTTAAAAAAAAAATAAAAAAATCTATTGCTTTACTTTTAAATGCGCACTTAACTTTTTAACAGACAAAACAAATATTAAATAGTCTGTTAAAAAGTTAAAAGAAGTTATCAGGTGATACAAATTTCAAGCTTTTCAAATAAGAAATCACGTTAGGTCAAATGATTGTTAAACTATAGACTGTAAGCAAATAAACTAATTTCATAGTTTTTTTTTGTTTTTATTAATTTTTTAATTTGAAAAGAATATAATATTCAATTGGTATACAGGAAGAAAAATGAAATAACCAGAAAAAGGTGGTAAAATGAAAGTTGTTAAATTAACAATTTAATATGGAATTAATCAATAGAGCTCTAATCTGCAAAGTAAACATAATTTTATATAGCGCACTTAAATAAACTTTATTAATTTGTATTTGTGCTTCAATTTGCACTTAATCCAATTGTAAGCATATTATCATTAATTTCAAAGTAATAAATATGTATAATTATTTAATAGAAAATTTATAGCTTTTCACTTGAACCTGCAGTCAGTTTTTTTTTTTAATAAAAAGAAAAAACTAAAACTTTAATTGGTAAACTAGAATGTGAGAATATGACTAACTAACTAATTTCCTTTCATAGAAACAAAATACATACAGGGTGTTAATAAAAACGTAGTTCCAGTGAACTACAATAATTTGAGTTTGTCCCCTTTTTATAGGACAAAGTAAACAAGAATAGTTTACAAAGTTCAAAGTAAACTGAAATTATTACAAGCTGGTTGGGCAAATATTAATTCTTCTTAATATTAATAAATTAATAATTGAAGGAGTAAGATCTTGTGCGTGTAATTAATTTGCAAGAATGGAAGGGACCTGCAATTTAACGCCGAGTCGGAACGGCAGAGATGAAATTTTTCTTGACAATGATTTTGGAGGGTTTATCAATTTCGGGCAATATAGGTATCACCCCTGCACAAAAAAATTAGGTGGTGTAGGCAAGGATAGACCTGGGTCCCAATTCCACAAGAGTGAGATTTACACTTTTTTTTCGTGTACACAGAGGTATTCACTCTTGCGGAATTGGGCCCCTGGAGGCATAGTTCATCGCACTAACCACTGCCCCACAAGGTACTACGTTCTTTACTTTTAGATATTTTTTTTAAAACTTTGTACGTAAACGAAAACGATGAAGACAATCAAGTGAGTTTTCATCCACCTGCGTCAAAGTCCATGCCATGTTTCTCAGCGTATAGCAGGACTGGGATGATTGTATTGGGACAACTTATAGTTGCTCGAGAAAAGGTTACAGAACCTAGACGAAGTCGTTTTATTAGTTCAAAGTTATGGCTTTCTGTGGTGACGTTTTGTCCAATAATTCAATGCTGAGTGTCCTTGATGATAGTACATAACATATAAACTTGGTTTTGCCCTCATTTACCGTTAAACTAGGATAATGTTAGAGAAGTAGCATGACCTGAAACTTTTTTTTGACATCAAAGGTGCCGGACCCTGACGAAGTAGCGTGCATTCTTCACCGCCATCTTGTACAATATACAGCTCGTCACTAGATACTGTAATAGGGGAAATGGTAACGGAGCTACGAATAACAGAGTTACGCGCGACAGAGTTACGGCCGTCAAAGTTACGCGAAACCGAAGTTACGAAAAACTAGAGTTACGAATTATAAAGCTATGGTAAGCTATGACATGCGATTTTTGGGTTGGCAACAATTGCGAGGAACGATATGGAATTATGGAAACATAAATAAGAGAATATCGATACGTAGGTGCAATATTAGTTGGACAACTAAGAAGTTAATTTCAATTATGTCCCCAAAACTTACATAAGTATACTTATGTTTTTTTTTTCTATTTCAACGTTGTTGCGATCTTCTCACAAAAACAAAACCATATATGTATTTCTATACCTATCCAATCAAAATTTTACAAGATTAAATAACACCCATTTTCGCTTTACTCATTTAGTTCTGACCAATGAGAAAAATGTTAATCTCTTGTTTGTATTTCCATAATTCCATATCGTTCCTCGCAATTGTTGCCAACCCAAAAATCACATGTCATAGCTTAACATAACTTTAGAATTCGTAACTCTAGTTTTTCGTAACTTCGGTTTCGCGTAACTTTGACGCTCGTAACTCTGTCGCCCGTAACTCTGGTATTCGTAACTTCTTCGGTTTCCCGTAATAGGGCAACCTAAAGATCGATGAACATTTGGTAGGTATCGATTTGATGTTCCTGGGTTTTCTTCGTAGTGTGACTATTTGATCTGTGGTAGACTTTCTGGTTTAAAGCCACACTGGTACGGACTTATCAGATTGTTGACGTTCACATATTACGGCA